>NC_089260.1:39691000-39991000 GCF_963930625.1 Muntiacus reevesi | reverse complement strand
AAGAATTCACTTCTACTAATACAGCATTGTAAACTCACCATACTCTGACATAAAATAAAAATTAAATTAAAAAAATTGACTTCCAGCAAAATTGGAAACTTTCCTTAACTTATATTTGTCTGGACTTTGTCAGATGTGTTAAAAGGAGATAATGTTACTACAGTGATTCAAGAGTGATGTGAAAAGTATATTTTAAAAATAGTCTTTAATTTACAAACATCATCTGCAGAAAGATCATATGAGAGATCTGCAATATTCTTTGTACTTCTTTGCCTGTATTATTACTATTAAACATTATCATGATACATTTGTTACAATTAATGAACCAATATTGATGCATTATTATAACAAAGCCCTTAACTCGGATTTCCTTTGTTTTTTACCTATTTCCCTTGTCTATTCTAAGATCCCATTAAGGACACCACATTACATTAGTCATTATTTCTCCTAAGGCAGCTCTTGCCTGTGGTAGCTTCTCAGACTTTCCTTGTTTTTGATGACTTTGACAGTTTTGAGGAGTATAGGTAATATATTTTTTTGAATGGTCTCCCATTAGGATTTGTCTGAAATTTTCTTAATACTCAAATTAAGGTTCTGTGTTTCCAGAAGGAAACCGCAAAGGTAAAGTGTCATTTATTTCCATCACTTCAATGCACTTACTGTTATCATATCAAGGTACCTACTATTAACTTGATATCACTAAGGATAGTGATCTTGATTACCTGGCTGAGGTACTGTTTGTCAGACTTCTGCTTTGTAGTTATTATCTTTTCTCCCTTTTCAAAGTGCTCTCTTTGGAAGGAAACCACTGTGCCTGGCAGACACGTACAGAGAGGGAATTATGTCCCATCTTCTTTAAACTGAGTATGTACATAATTTATTTGGGATGCTGCAAGTGAATTTTGCTCATTCTCCCTCATTTATTTGTTTATTCAATTATTTGCTTATATATTTGTAGGTTCAGATATATGTATTTTATACTGAGGGTTATAATCCAATATTATTTCATTAATTTTGTTAAAACTGCTTTAGGTTTGGCCTTTGAGGGCTCTTCTGTTGACTCCTGTATCCCTTTGACATATTCCTATTAGTGTGTTCATGTGTGTGTATTATTTCTTTGTTTTCTGACACTACAAATGCTCCAGGCTCATCTTGCATATTTCCTGCCCCATTTATAAATTATCTGAAGAGCCTTGGTTCCTTTCACTGGAGAATCATATTGGGTTGGCCAAAAAGTTTGTTCTGGTTTTCCATAACATCTCATGAAAAACCCAAGTTAACATTTTGGTCAATAAATAATAGAAAACAGTATTTGGAGACTAGGGGTGCTCATTACTGGGTGCACTATTATTATCTAGATTTGTTGCTTCTGACCAGTCTCAGCTGACAATGCAAGGAAATATATGTTAACTACTCTGTTACTGCTCTATATGAATATCAGAAGTGAACAATAAGTGAGTTTATGTTAATGATGGGAGTCAGGTTATTCACTGTTGGATCAATGTTACATATAAGCAAATGTTGGAGATTAGAATGTTCCATGTTTAATGGATTATTAAATATTAATATAATATATATAACTAGTCTCTCAGTCATGTCCAACTCTTTGCAACCCCATGGACTATAGCCTGCCAGACTCCTCTATCCATGGGGATTCTCCAGGCAAGAATGCTGGAGTGGGTTGCCATGCCCTCCTCCAGGGGATAGTCCCAATTCAGGGGACAAACCCAGGTCTCCCACATTGCAGGCATATTCTTTACCATCTGAGTCACCAGGGAAGCCTTTATATAATTGCAATTATATATAGATATAATTTATAGATGAAATATATATAATTATAATTACTCATATATATTTATATATCAATAAGTATTTCTGTCTGTAACCATCTGTATCTATATTAAGCTATACATGAGCACATACTGATGGGTATAATTCTAATCTGTTAAACATAGATCATTGTAATCTCCAACATTTGCTTATATGTAACATCGATCCAACAGTGAATAATTTGACTCCCATCATTAACATAAGCTCACTTGCCGCCCACTTCTGATAATCATATATAGCAGTAACAGAGCAGTTAACATATGCTCTTGTGGGAAACAGCTTCATCAGCTAATAGTATAGTCTTTAGTACTCTTCTTTTGTCTTTAATCTTATTGTTTCTTCTGATTTACAAATTAACTTTGGCCAGACCTTTCTTCTGAATTCACTTTGGTGAGGTTTTTCACATATTTATTTGGTTTGTCACATTCTCATTCATTCTTGGGAGCTCCCAACAGCCTAAATGACTTTAACAAACTTGCACACATTGAGGCTCACTTTTTGTGCTGGAAGGTTCTAAGGTTTTTGACAAAAGTATAATGTCATGTATATGCCATTACTGTCAAAAAGAGTAATTTCACCACCCTAAAGCATCATCTGCGTTTCACCTTGTCCATCCTTTGTCTTTCCCCTAATGTCCCAGCAACCACTGATCTTTTTTACCATCTCTATACTTGAACCTTCACAGAATATCATACAATATGTAGACTTTGTACACTGGCTTCTTCCACTTAGCGGTGTATACTTAATATTCAGTCATGTCTTTTTGTGGCTTAATACGTTATTCCTTTTTACTGCTAATAAATTGCCAAACTGTCTTCCAACTTGGATGTGCCATTTTTAACTTCCACTAGAAATGAATGAGAGATCCTGTGATTATAAATTATCGATATCAATTATTTTTATTTTTAGTGTACATACATGAAAGGAGAAATTCCAGATGTTCAAGCTGGATTTAGAAAAGGTAGAAGAACCAGAGATCATATTGCCAACATTTATTGGATCATAGAAAAAGCAAGAGAATTAAAGAAAAACATCTACTTCTGCTTCATTGACTATACTAAAGACTTTGATTGAGGATCACAAAAAACTGTGGAAAATTTTTCAAGAGATGGGAATACCAGACCACCTTATCTGCTTCCTGAGAAACCTGTATGCAGGTCAGGAAGCAACAGTTAGAACCAGACATGGAACAGTGGACTGGTTCAAAATTGTCACCCTGCTTATTTAACTTGTATGCATAGTGCGTCATGTGAAATGAGGGGCTGGATGAAGCACAAGCTATATTCAAGACTGTTGGGAGAATAACCTTTTATTCTCTTTTAATAATCTCAGATATGCAGATGATACCACCCTTATGGCAGAAAGTGAAGAAGAACTAAAGAGCCTCTTGATGAAGGTGAAAAAGGAGAGTGAAAAAGCTGGCTTAAAACTCAACATTCAAAAAACAAAGATAGTGGCATCCAGTCCCATCCCTTGATGGCAAGTAGATGGGGAAACAATGGAAACAGTGAGAGACATTATTTTCTTGGGCTACAAAATCACTTCTGATGGTGACTTCAGCCATGAAATTTAAAAATGCTTGCTTATTGGAAGAAAAGCTATGACCAACCTAGACAACATATTAAAAAGCAGAAACATTACTTTGCCAACAAACGTCCATCTAGTCAAAGCTATGGTTTTTCCTTTAGTCATATATGGATGTGAGAGTTGAACTATAAAGAAAACTGAGCACCGAAGAATTGATGCTTTTGAACTGTGGTGTTGGAGAAGACTCTTGGGAGTCCCTTGGACTGCAAGGAGATCCAACCAGTTCATCCTAAAGGAAATCAGTCCTGACTATTCTTTGGAAGGACTGATGCTGAAGTTGAAACTCTAATACTTTGGCCACTTGATGCAAAGAGCTGACTAATATGAAAAGACCCTGATGCTGGGAGAGATTGAAGGTGGGAGGAGAAGGGGATGACAAAGGATGAGATGGTTGGATGGGATCACTGACTCGATGGACATGAGTTTGAGTAAACTCTGGGAGTTGGTGATGGACAGGGATACCTGGTGTGCTGCAGTCCATGGGGTCACAAAGAGTCAAACATGACTGAGCTGAACTGAACTGAAGCTATCTTTCAATTGTATGTCTAGTTTAATTTGTTATGAACTGAGAACATATTTTGCATAATTCTCTGCTTTTTAATTTGTTTAGGTATATTTTATGATGCAGAATATAGTCTATCTTGGTGAATTCTTCACATGAGCTTAACAAGCAAGGGCATTCTTCTGTTCTAGATTGGAGTATTATAAAATAGCTCTTCCTTTATTTTTGTAGATCTGAGTTTTTGGCCAATATTATTTTATTTCTGCTTGGAAAACTTCTTTCAATATTTTTGCAAGAATACTATGGTGGTTTTTACTATTTTTCAATTTTTGGTTGTTAGAGAATATTTATTTTTCTTTCACTTCTTAGAGTAATTTTTCTGGATGTAATTTTTTTCTTTTATTTCTTTTCTTTTAATAATTTAAATAGTTTATTTTTTTCTTGTATGGTTATTGGCAAGCAATTTACTGAAATTCCTATCCTTGTTCCTGTATAGAAAATGTATTTTTCTTTCCATCTAGCTTCTTTCAAGATGTTCCCTTTGTCTTTGGTTTTATGCAATGTGTAATATTTTTGCTATTTATTCTGCTAGATTATCTCTAAGCTTCCTGTATTTGTGTCTGGGTGTCTGACAGTTATTTTTGGAAAGTTAGCTTTCATTACTACATCAAATAATTCTTTTGTTCCATTCTGATTTCTTCCGGTAACACGTATGCTACAGTTTTGAGATAGTTCTTTTGTTCTTGAATATTCTATTCTGTTCATTCCTTTCTCTCTCTCTCTCTCTTTACATTTCAGTTTCAGATACTTTCATTGTTTCATTTTCAAGTTCACTGACTTTTATTGTGCAGTCTACAGATGAACCCATCAGAGGCATCCCTCATGTTTGTTACAATGTTTTGATTTTAAGCAAATCTTTTTCTTAGCATTTCTATCTCTCTGCTTTGAATATCAATCTGTCTACTTTTCCCTTTAGACACTTAAATATATTAATCATAGTCATTTTAAGCTGAGTTCTGTCATCTGTGTCATATCTAGGTCTGGTTATGGTACTATTTTGTTTTCTTAAATTTTTTTCTTACATTTTTCATGCTTTGAATTTTTTCTTGGAAGATGAACATTTGGTATTGGGTATTAGAAACTGGCTTACATAGGTTATTAGTGTGAGGATCTATTTCAGTGTGGTTAGATGTTGGGCTGTGTTTAGTATTAACAGTTGCTGTAGGTGTCAAAGGCTTCAATTCATCTAGTGATTTTTTTTTGTTTTCACCTCTTGTCTTCTCAAGTGCTCCTCTTCAAAGAGTGCATTTTGAAATTCTTTCAGATGTTATCCACTGGTATCATATTTGCACTGTTTTGTGGTGGTTATTTGTGAAAGGTGGGAAGTTTTGAACAGTATTCTGATTAAATCATAATTTAATGATCTTTCTGTCTCTGAGCTGTGACTCCAAAAGTGTTTCTTCGTTGTTGTAGACTTGATATCTCCCATAGATTAGACAGGAAATGAGAGAGAGCTGGAGCTGAAGGAATGCTCTTCCTCCAGGTGGGATAAGTCCCTGGCAAAGCCTTCTATTCTAGGTTGAGGCATTTATTACTGATAACGTGTAGGGCATATTTGCAATGATTACTGTTCACCTCTTGCTGCCAGAGCCACAGAGATTTACGTTGGATCTTCAGATTGATTCCCTTGTTCTTGAGCAGTATAGTTCTGCAATGGTAACCCCTGTGAGGTATAGGACTCCCTAAAACTGCAGATCCAAGGAGTTTATTGCACTCACTGTAGTCTATACTCAATTTCTAGCAGTTCATCAAAATTATCATTACTATTGCTGCAGCAGTTTATGTTTCCAGCAGTGGCTTTTGCTCTAGGTAAACATATCTGAATTTGTCTATTTCCAGATAGGGTGGTGTTTTACCCTGAAACCTTAGTTCTCTGACAGCTGCTAAGAAGGTTGTATTTTTAGTTAGTTCAGTTTTTTCTTGTTGTAAGGATAGAGTGAAATTTCCTGAGTTCTTTACATGCCAGAGTTAAAGCTGGAAATCAAGCATTTTAGTTTTCTAGCATAAATACAAGTGAAACATTGGGCCACAGTTTGCAAATTGTGATAGTATATGATGTATTGATGACTAGAAGTGAGAAAATGAGGGTCATCATCATATTGATGATCGTCATGATCATTTTCAAAACTTGGCAAAAGAAAGAACAATAGTATGACTTTTCTCTAAATTTTCATGGCATTATGAGAAGGGAAAAAATAACCTAGAATAGCTCTAGGTTTGTGTCATCTTTTTTTCAATAAACTTTCACCTTCCATAAGGAAAGACTACTGAAAAGAAATGTCAATCAAGAACTACATAAAAGCAATTCCTCTAGCCAAAGAAACATTATAAAATAAAAAGCATTTTTATATTTTTTATGAATAGTAAAAATAATTCTCTTTCTTAAATGAACACTTCTGTAAAGAGTAAAAGTGAGAAAGTCTCAGTGCACCTTCAAGAGATACTAAGAGCTTGGCATGCTGGTTTTAATCAATGAGTTGGGTTAAGGTTTTCCAGTCCAGTCAGATACATTTTTCCCAAAACCTGGCTCTCATTTTTTATCTGCTCACCATGCATTCTTTATTTTTTATCATCTGAATCTTTGTGATTAACAATTTCACCATTACTACTATTTCTAATCACCTTTTGTCAATTCTTCTCAACCATTCCCCAGCTTTCTCTAATGTTTATATATTAATTTAAAGATTGTCTAACTTTCTTCTTCAACATTTAAAGGAATAGCAACTCAGTATGTTGCATGGCATTCTTTATAAAGAAAGGTAGAAGACACTAATATACAATAATTCTTTGGAGCCTCAGCCATCTCCTATCTCCCATTATTGAATATCCAATGAAAAAAGCTAGGTCAAAATTGAACAATGCATAAAAAGAATTATACACTATGACAAATGGGGATTGTTTCAAGTATTCAAGGCTCATTCAACATTTGACAATCAACATAATCCAACACATCAACAAGCTAAAGAAAAAAAAATCACATGATTATATCAATTGATGTAGACAAAACATTCCACAATCCAATATACATTCTTAATAAAAATTCTCAGCAAACTTGGAATAATAGGAACTTCTATAACTTAATAAAGATTGTCTTAAAAAAAATCCCTATAGCTAATAATATACTAAATGTAGACTATTTCTTTAATGGTAGTGGGACACCTTCCCCTAATTTGGGAACAGGCATTGATGTACAATTTTGCTACTCTTATTCAACATAATACTGGAAGTTTTATTTGGTGGATTAAGAAAAGAAGAGGGAGAAAAGTAAATAACAAATAAAAATATATTTATTCACAGGTGAAACAATTATCTATTAAACAATTTCCTAGAAGAAAGCATAGGAAAACATATAAGTAACCTTAGTTTTGGTAATGAAACTGCAAAGTACAACACCCAAAGGCTGATCCATGAAAGAAAAAAAAATGATGTTGAATTTTATTAAAATTAAATCTTCTGCTTTCTGAAAGACACTGTTAATAGAAACAAAGGCAGACCATAGATGGGAAAAAAAAGTATTTGCAAATCACATGTGTGACAGATGACTTCAAGATATACAAAAACATTTAAAGCTTAGTAAGCAAACCCATTTAAAAACTGGGCAAAAATAACCTGGACAAGCACTTTAACAAAGAAGATATGCAAATGGAAAATAAGCACATACAAATATACACAACTTGAGTTTTCTGTAGAGAACTGGGAATTAAACAAGTTACCACTGTGCACTTATTAGAATGGCATGTTGTTTATTCGCTAAGTCGTGTCCAACTTTTTGCAACCCCGTGGACTGTAGCCCGCCAGGTTCCTCTGTCCATGGGATGTCCCAGACAAGAATACTGGAGTGGACTGCTATTTCCTTCTCCAGGAGATCTTCCCCACCCAGAGATCAAACCCTCATCTCCTGCTTTGGCAGGAATGGCTAAGGCCACCCCTTCCCCCACTGAAAAAAAAAAATCTGACAGTATCAGTTGCTGGTGAAGTTGCAAAACAAAAGGTAGGAGATTGTTGCAAATAGTACAGTCATGCAAATGCAAAATAGTACAGTCACTTTGGAAGACTTTGACAGTTTCTTATAAAGCTAAATATAATCTCAACATAGGATATAGCAATCACACTACCCACCGATCTGAAAATTTATGATGAATTTTCATATCTAATCAACATTAGGCATGCAAACATTCAAAAGTTCAAGAATCAAGAAGCAATTATTTTTCCTGTTCTTAGTAATGAGAGGTATAAGACATTTTTGTACATCTACAGTATTTAAACTTTCATAAGCATTCTTACAAAAACAGGAAATTAGAAGCTGTTATACAAAAATGTATCCAGATAAAATTTTAGGAATAAGATCAAAATACCATATCTTATGTCCCTGAATATGTCAGTTATTATATTCCTCTTCCTGGTTTGAAGATATTTGCTATCTTATTTTATATTTTGGTATATTTATTGAAAAAAATCCTTCTATAGATTAATTTTCACTGTTTTAACCAGTGCTGTTCAAGGCTCAATTGTTTTACAACAGTATCTTTTCATCTCTCTTTCATTCTTTATTCTTATCCCTTTCCATTACATTTACAATTTTTACATTCTTTAATATTTGAGTAGACTCTAGTTTCTGTCTAGTGTCATTTTTCCTTCAACCTGAAGTACTTCCTTTAACATTTCTTATAGTTTACACCTACTGGCAACAGGTTTTGTCATCTTATTCATAGTTCTTGATTTCATTATCTTTTTTCATAAACACTTTTTCCCTAGCTATAGAATACTAAATTGCTAGATTTTCTTTCAACTCTTTATGCTTCATTGGTTTTTTTTTCTTTTTCTTCTGCAGTTTCTAGAAAGAACTCTGTGAACTTCTGATCTAATTTCTAGTGCAGGTGACTTCTTTTTCTGCATGTTTTAAATATGCTGTTTCACTTGCTTTCAGCAAGTAGTTTTCATTGCGTTTATTCACTTTAGGTTATTTGAACACCTCGGATCTGTGTATTTATAGTTATGAAAATTTTATCACTCTTAGTCTGTTTCTGGAACTCTAGTTGCACATATATTAGACTACTCTTTCTCTCGATGCTACATCTTAATAGTTTTTATTGCTTTGTTTTCAAATTCACTTATTTTTTTAATGTTTCATCTACTATTGATTCAAATATGAAATTTTTACTTCCAGAATATTTTATTTCCAGATATTTTTATCCCTAGGATTTCATTTGATTATATATTACATCTCTTTCTTCATTATATTCATGTTTGTCTTTAAATCTTGGAACATATTTGTAATATTTATAATAGCTGTTTTATAGTTTCCATCTCCTAATCCTATCATCTGTTATTTTCCTATTTGTTTCTATTGACTGCTTATTCTGGATATGTTTCACATTTTTCTGCTTCATCATGTTTACTATATTTTCAATGGACAGTGGATATTAAAAGTTTTAAAATATTGAGTACTGGATTATGTGATATTTCTTTAAAGAACATATTTTAATTTAGTAGGCAGTTAAATCCCTTGCATAACAATGTGAGTTTCTTCAGGCTTATTTTGAATTTTTATAAGGTGAGTCTAAATAGCCTATAGTCTACAGCTAGCATCACATGTGACCCCAGGTACTGTCTGGGAGGTGGGGTCACTCTTGAGACTGCAAATATTAACTGCAGGTAAAGGGTCTTCAAGGGTAACGTGTGAGCCCAGGTGCAGTGTGTGAAGTGGGGTTCACCCAGAGACTGTGGACATATGATTCCAGAACATCAGAACATGATCATGCTTGAGACTATGGATGTTTGAAAACAATCCAGGGACTGGCAGAAGGCCTTACACTGGACACTGTGGACAAGTGACCGCAGGCACAGGGTATGAAATGTGGGGTCAACAGGAGACTGAGAACGTATGATCCCAATTACAGGGTCTGGAAAGGGGGTCAGCCTGGAGACTGTGGACCTGTGACCACAGGTCCAGTGTCTGGGAAGTGACATCACACAGGAGGCTGTGGACTTGTGACCCTAGGTACAGGCTTTTGAGGGTGGGGAAACCCTGGATTGTCTGGTCATGTGACTCCACAATAATTTCTCTCCACCTTGGTTAATGGAAAAAGTGGAATTGCTCTCAGATGTCTCTAAGCTCTGAAACTGTTAAGCTTATAGATTTCTACTGATTGTTCTTCCTCTGAAGTTGGTCTTTGCCAGTCTCCTGGAATTTCGCTTTATGGATGACAGATGGGGTTCTGACAAAAATACAATGCAGCTCTTTGTCTTCCTCCCTACTGTCTGTCACTTTGCCCTATAAATTCTAGAAACCTCTGTCTCCCCAAATACTAAGCTTTGTTTCCTTAACTCAGTGAAACTTCAAATCCTGTTTTGTTCCACCCTCCCTGCTCCTGCTTAGGAAGCTGCCTCCAGTCAGAAAATGAACATTGAGGTAAGGTTTACCTCAGTTCTTTCCATCCTAGTTAGCCAAGGCAGAACAAATAACCTCCCCCACCCTCCAAAAAAAGAAAAGCATTCTTCATGAGTGAAAGAAGATATTTTTACCAAAATCTATAAAATGTTTTTCTCTTTTTGATAGATTCTAAAAAGTAGATTTTCTAAAGAAAGTTTTCCTAATTTTTTCAGAAGTTTAATTGTTTAGAATTAACAAGAAATTTCCTTTATAGACCAGATGATATCAATTTTGAATCATGTTCTTAACAATCTGAAAACTCAATTCTGTAATTTAAATCACAATTTCATTAGCAGTACCAACAATATGTTTCTTTTAAAGACTTTAGAAAGTTTTCATAGATTATATCATTTACCACATTTTACAAGTGAAAACTTTATGATACATAAGGTTAAAATAAATTATTTCTGTTATAAGTGCAGATACAAATAGTCAAGGAATAGATTTCGAATCTCTTAAGAAAGCTCCTAATTCATTCCACCTGGCCTTCCAGTAGTATTTATGTTCTGTAAGGGGTCAAAATTTTCCATGAATGATCCCCATTTTCATTTCATAGACAAAGGTTTACTTCCTCTGTGCTGCTACATTTTTATTTTCATCAGGTTCCAGAAAATTAGTTTGACTTGTTGCTTTTGCTTATTCTGCAAGGGCTTGCCTAGTGGTTCAGGCTGTAAAAAATCTGCCTATAATGCAGGAGACCTGGGTTTGATTCCTGGATCAGGAAGACCCCTTGTGACGCAGTTAGTAAAGAATCTGCCTGCAATGAGGGAGACGTGGGTTTGATCCCTGGGTTGGGAAGACCCCCTGGAGAAGGGTAAGGCTACCCACTCCAGTATTCTGGCCTGGAGAATTCCATGGACTGCATAATCCATGGGGTTGCAAAGAGTCTGACAGGATTTAGCAACTTTCACTTTCACTTCTCACTGTCCCTTTCAGGAAGATCCCTCAAAGAAGAGAATGGCTACCCACTCCAGTATTCTTGCCTGGATAATTCCATGGACAGAGGAGCCTTTCAGGCTATAGTCCATGGGGCCACAAAGAGTCATGTATGCCTTACATTTTCACTTTCATTCTGCAAATCTCTGAGTGCCGTATGACTATCTCCAAAAAGAAAACGTTCAAAGGGCCACAGATCCCCCACTTCTCTCTTCCTGAAAGAAGTTACTCATTCATGTACAACTCTTTGCAACTCCATGGACTGTAGCCTGCCAGGCTCCTCCATCCTTGGGATTTTCCAGGCAAGAATACTGGAATGGGTTGCCATTTCCTTCTCCAGAGGATCTTCCTGAACCAGGGATCGAACCAGGGTCCCCCGCACTGCTGACAGACTCTACCCTCTGAGCCACCAGGGAAGGCAAACACAAATATTCTTGTTGCTTTGCTATTCAGAATCTATATAGTACCTTTACTTTCAGTGAAGTAGTTATAAAGCTTAATAATTTTATGGACTAATTAAAGAAGATCATGTTCCCTTTCTTCTTGATTCCTATATCATGGAAACAGAGTTTGAAAGGATTAAAGGTATGTTTTTATTTTTAAAAAGTGGTATTCCCCTATGAGAAGAAGCTGCTTTATGACTTCTGTTTATAGTTCATTGTCCACGTCTAACGGTAAGACAATGTGCAGCTGTTAGCAAGCCTCACAAACTAATTTTCCTTTCCAACTTCCATTATAGAGTTCATCTTTCTAAACTGCTAGTCAATAAAATCTACAGTAAATGATTTTCTTATCTTCTAGTTGAATAGTTTCTGCCTATCTTCTTCAAGTTTTAAAAACCTGATGTGGAATGTGGTACAATAGTACTCTTTAAACTTACTGTTTTAAACTCAGTTGAAGTTAACAAATTTAGAAAGAAGAGGATTATTTCTAAATTTGTTCAACATGAAGAACTGTAAAAGGAATTGATGATCTATCATTTTAATTTTATTCCTAAAATACTCTGTTTCAGAGCCCAGCTTCAAAACCATACCATCTCAGACTTGAATCCAGCTTGTGTATTTTATTCAACTGACTAAACTTCACAAATTATCTTTTTTTTTCTTTAAAATGTAGATAAGATTCATCCATATCATAACACTGTGAGAATTGAAAAAAAATCAATATGTATTCATGCTTGGTTCAGTGCCTAGAACAAATTAAATCTTAATACATGATAGCTATTGTTACTTTTACAATTAATGATTACTCAGCAACTCAGATTGTGGCATAATGTTAGTTCAAGTTACTTTATTAATTTGTATTAATCATCAAAGTGAAGTTAAACAAAATTATATTAGCTCAAAAAACTCTGTCATTGCACTTACATAGACTAAGTTGCATTTGTTTAGCACAACATGAAGTGAATATTTTTTAATATCCAATCAATCACATGGTAAATGACATCATTAGAATAATATATAAATCATTGGGTACAAAAATGCATACAAAGTTTGGGCCATACGTATAACTTCCTAATCTGACTCAGGTTGTGTAGACTTGATTCCATAAACTTGCTGAGAATTTGGTTATCATAAATGGAAGACAGAATCAGGCCACATAAGTAGCCTGATACAAAATCATATTATCAACCCATAATTCAAAAATTCAGAGATAGGTGTCATAACATTCAGAAAGGAGCCTGAAACTTCCACAGCTCAATGTTTCATGTTTTTATGTTGTGTATTGGTTTTCTAGGAAGGCCATAACAAAGCACTACAGACTGAGCGGCTTAAACAACAGAAATTTGTATTTTCACAATCCTTGAGGCTAGATGTCCAAGATCAAAGTCTTGGCAGAGTTGGTTTCTGCTGAGGCCTCTTTCTGTGGCTTATCGATGGTCATTTCCTCCCTCTGTCTTCCTATGGTCTTCTCTCTGTACCTTTCTTCATCCTAATCTCTTCTTATTATAAGGACATCAGTCACATTGGATTAGTGCTCAACCTAATGATCTCATTTTATTACCTCTTTCAACATCCTATGGCCAAATACAGTCATATTATGAGATATTAGGCCCTGGGACTTCAACTTATGCATTTTGTTCAGCTCAGTTCAGTAGTTCAGTCATGTCCGACTCTTTGTGACCCCAGGGACTGCAGCACACCAGGCCTCGCTGTCCATCACCAACTCCCAGAGTTTACTCAAACTCATGTCCATTGAGTCAGTGATGCCCTCAACCATCTCATCCTCTGTCGTCCCCTTCTCCTCCCACCTTCAGTCTTTCCCAGCATCACAATTGAGCCAATAACATGTGGGTATTAGATTGTGAAATAGTGGATATAAAAGAGCATTATTAACTTTGCTTATTTAGAACTTTGATCCATAAAGTAATTTTTAGGTCATATTCTAATTCTAATGGGTATCTTATTGTAAAAAATAAATAAATAAATAATGCAGTGGTGCTATAATAATTGATAGATCTTCTTTTAAAGTATCTAATGGTTTATTTTAAAAATCACATGCAGAGTTTAATTTTTATATTAATGCTTTGAGAATATCCATTCTTTCTGCATGATCACAAAACGGATTGCAAAACCAAAGTTATGGCTTCTATAGTTTTTGTTGTCCAGTCACCAAGTTGTGTCGGACTCTGGGACCCCATGGAATATAGCACAGCAGGCTCCTCAGTCCTCCACTATCTCCCAGAGTTTGCTGGTGTTCATTCTACTGAGTTGGTGATGCTATCCAACCATCTCATCCTCTGCCTCCCTCTTCTCCTTTTGCCTTCAGTCTTTCCCAGCATCAAGGTTTTTTCCATGTTAGAAACATCTATTTGAAATTTATGCAAAGCTGAGAACATTTTAATGGAACTTCCCAGGTGGCGCTAGTGGTAAAGAACCTGCCTGCCAATGCAGAAGACTTGAGTTTCAGGTTAGATCCTTGGATTGGGAAGATCCCCTGGACAAAGCCATGGCAACTCACTCCAGTATTCTTGCCTAGAGAATCCCATAGACAGAGAAGCCTGGCAGTCTGCAGTCCTTAGGGTCACACAAAATAGGACACGACTGAAGTGACTCAGCAAGCCATTTTAATACCTTGTCAATGTATTTGTAGAACTTAATAGAATCTATTCTCTTGGAGATTAAAGGTTAATTTTTAAAACTAAATCCCTAGTCATAAGTTTTCTGCTGTTATATATTTTGCTAACCATTTTTACTTTTTTCATTGTGTCTCTGAAAATGTGTTACTGGTAAATTCCTATTTATCATAATTATTATCATCTGAGACCTACACGAATTATTTTTTAGCAAATGCTGGTATTTATAATTATTGATTGTGTGCAACTCTGTGTCTACATAGCATAAGAGGAAATCATTGAAAACACAGTATTTATTTTCCCTGTCTAATGTGCCATAGTGTGCCAACAATTACAGTGCTGAAAAAAAAAAGAGTAATGTTTGATGGGGCACATGGAACCATTCCCCAGAGGCTCACACAGAATGGCATGTGATAACTTCCAGGAAAGCATTTGAATAGTAGTGAGATTTACTTTAATGTCTGCACAGTTGTAATACAAATTAGGTCAAAATAACAAAATATATAGATATATTCTAAAGTCATTGTATTTATTTTCCCTAGTACATATTTTTCCAGAAAGTCACTTCCCTCTAGTATATGTTTATTGTGCATAATTATGTATATATGTATATTTATTGTGTAAGTATGCTTGGCTTTACAAGTTTTCACATTAGCTGGTTATGTAACACAGCAGGTAATTTTGTTCTTTGTTAAACATTTCCAGTGGTTTATGTTGTTTTCAACAGATGAATTAGAAAATCTCAGAAAATTGGTTACTGAAAATGAAATGGGAATGGTAGAATCATTCTGAATCCTGCCTTTTGGTGTTTACCTCAAAGCATGTTTCTTTGTGCTTGCTTGATTTACATTTAGCAATATCTACGTGCAAATAGCAATCATACACCAAAGTAAACGGTACTATACGCAACTGCTTCCTCCAGTTTCTTCAATTGCAGTTGCAATCCCATAGATTTCCATCTTGACAGGTAGCATAATTAGAAAATTCTCTTTGTCTTATTAAATGTGACTCTTCTCAATAGAATTCACTTCATTGCTAGCAAAGAACAGAAAATATACTTCAAATCTGAAATAGGAAATCAAGGGGGACTGTTTTATTTTTATCTGTCTTTGTGCCAGCAACATTATTATCAAAGGATATTGTAATGCTGAAAATGTACTTTGGGGATTTAAATCACGCATTAGCCTGGGAAGCAAAAAGTGCTGTAGGGCCCGTGCAATATATTTTCTCATTAATCTGATTGAAAGATTATCCTTCCTATAGCTATGAAAATTCTAATACTCATATATCCATATTCTATGCTAGTAAAATTCAGCTTTGTGCAAAGTCATTGTCTCTTGCGTCGTGGGTCCAAGACTTTTCTTCTCTCGGCATAAGCCCATCTGTATTAAAATAAATTCAAAGCAGGCCGCCATTTCATGCACACATTTTGATTATTTCGTAAGCTGCTGTGGAAAATGGAAGTATCAGCAAGCTCTGCAGTTTCCTGGTAATGTAATGCGGTCATTACCTCAGTGGTCATGTGAGAAAGTTTAGCTGTACCGTCTTTGACAAATGTTCAGTGAGTCAAAACAGTGCATTTAAATGAAATGCAGATATGAATGAGGCATTATTGCAATCACAACTCCAGCTTCAAAATTATCTTATGTGAATATACACGCTTTCTCTGTAACCTGACATTTGTAACAACTATCTGCGCCTTTACTCTCCCATCTTTTTGCTCACCCCACCTCTTTTCTCTACTTCTTCCCCCAGATTCAGAATGAAGGAAGGTATTACGCTCAGATGCTGTGTGCAGTAATTGAAGACACTCCTGATGATTCCATGCAATCAGAGTGACACGTTATTTGTGACAAAAATTAAGTCAAGAAACAAAGCAGATTTATAGGTTGCTTTGCCACGGTCAGTGCCTTTACAAAGATTAGCAAATGTAGATGGATAAAACTCATTCAAAAATAAAAAAAGAGAGAGATAGAGAGAAAACAAAACCAACAATCACTTATATGCTTTTCCACATAAGAGATTCACTGAAAATTTTGTATAACTTTAGTTGTAACTCCCAGCACTTTGCAATTTTAAGTTTTATTGAAACTACAGAAAATGTCTTAAACTGAGTGATTTCTATTCAGAGCACTTGGAGTGCTGATAGCATGAACAGTATAGATGGCTCCAGCCATAACTGTCACACAGATAATACTCTTTTATGCCTCAAGACACTAAGATGGTGCTGTAGATAACCAAAAGAAATAAGCTGCCACCATCACTAATATGCAGCTTTGAAACAGTATGGCTTTTGCATGGTTAAGAGAAGGTAAAATCACCTACCAGTGTAATAGAGAAGACATGTTGAAAGTGAACAGGACCTGGAAGAATTAAGGCTTTCATATTTATTTGTAATCCATACGCAACATGGATCAAATCGTCCATATCCGATTTTATGTGTTTATGTATGACAATTGGAAATGCAAAATGAGCTGGGGCCTTTCCATTCCCCAAGGACATTTCTGCTAATGTAGTGAAATGAAAATCTAAGGAGCATTTGGCTTTAGTGTTCTCTTCAGAGGTTAACTTTGGAAATCTTAAGTGTATTCTTATGGCTGGATTTGTAATGTATGTAGCAGATTAGAATGTATTATGATATTCAGATGCACCACCCGAACAGCATAAAAAAAATTGCTGTCTGTATTTTTCTCACCCAGCAAATATTGCTTGAGGGCTTTTTACACGGATAAAATTGAATTTTACATTCTCATTGCATAATGTGACTTATCAACTACTTTCTGTATGTGTGAGCCTGGGGTTTGGTGAACACAAATCATAGCCAAAGTTTGATGAACATCTTCCATAAAGCTAGGATACTGGATCCATAAAAAAGAACATAATTAGTTTTATGTCTGGAGCTACATTTTGGGGTGAAATACATCATTTCATATCACAATGGAATACATCTTTACTGGCAAGGAAAAATACTATTCCTTGCTACTTGTTCATAAGAAAAAACAAATATAAGATCAAAATAAAATTTGAAATCCCAAAGGTATTTATTCTTATTTAATTTCAACAGTTGTGTTTTATATTCAGTTTAGAAATCTCAAATCAGAAAACCTTTCATTTGAGAATACATGTTGACATTCAAGACTCTAGGAAACAGAGAAAACATAATGATAAACCAAATATCATGAGAATTGAACCCTACAATAAAGTCATTTTCTCATTATTTGTTCTAAGAATGTGATAGCTTTCCAGAGAAAAGAAAATTTCTACTTGAAAATGTAGAGCAACATACACAATTTTTTTAATCGAACAAAAGAACTATCAATACTAATCTGCTAATTTGTGCCCCAAAATGCAATCATATTGTTGGGCCAAAAACACAATGCATTCAGGAAGCTATTAAATGCACAGCAGTATTTGAAATCGAACCACAGTGACTTGTTGTTATGGCATGCTGACATTATTGGTTCTTGTATATAGTTACATAATGATCTCTGAAGCCAGCTTTAAAAACTGTTCTATAAAACCAGTTAACAGATGTCAAAATCTGACAAAGAGTCAACTTTCTAAGACACTTACTTTACAGCTACATTTAAGAACCTTTTGTCTATGTTAAAAAATAAAAATACCAAACCAAAATGTTACACTATTTTCTCTCACCAAAAGAACTCTATGTGACAGCAGACTCTATTGCCTTTTATTTCAAATGTATTGTGGATGTCATCATCCAGTGGTCATTAACCCAAAAAATATGCAGCACTGAAATCATGTTGATGTGAAGAAGAAAAAATTATTAAGATTTATTTTTGCCCACATTACTAACATAGCATATATTTTTTACTCTGTATAAAAATTAATTATCTTGCTATATCTAAATTTTGTGTCATTTCAAATATACAAAAACAATATAATCAGAAATCATTTTATCCATAACATTATCATACTACTATGGGCATATCTTAAAACATAATAGGATTTGCTGTGAATGACACCTTCTAATATGAAAACGTACAACAGTTGGTGACATTATAGGATCCAGTTTTGTGGACAAATATTTCAGATCATTATTTTATAACCCAAAGTAAATAGTTTGTCCTCAAAAAAAGTTATACAGTGAAAATACTTGAAATAAGTCAACATGCTCTCCCTGTTTATAGTTTCTATATAAAACAACTCAAAAATTAGTATACACAAAAAAAGGAAAACCATTTTCAATGCTTTTGCATATTTCTCAAATAAAGAAGATGCCATCTAGAAAGCAGAATTGCTACAGTAAAACTGCTTTCTGTTCTGTGAAAGCCCTTGCTTTTGTAATTGTAAATGAAGCTGTTTCATCTGGTTTTATATGCTGCTGTTCCCACTCTTGCAGCTCAGGGCAATACAAATGATTAGTTACCTGATTCCAGATTCATACAGGCTCAACTATGAGACCTAGACTCTGGCATTTAAATGACTGAACTGATGTGAGAACATAAACCATTCCAGACCATTTATACAAATGAAACTGGCCAAGCATTTTATCAAATCTCCTACTACAGGAAAAAACTCTGTATCACTTCTATGCACTTTTTTTACTCACAAAGTATTGGGGTGTGCTTTATGTTAATTTTTATTTTAAAAAACTTTTCTCATAAATACCACACCCAAAATGATATTTCAGGTCAAAGTTGCAAATGGTCAAAGCCTCATGTTTCATTCAGTTACATTTCAGTGAAGAGGTCTCTATAAAAAATGTTTCCTTCAAAAGAAAGGAAATTTTTCCTGCAAATTAAGTTTCTGAGGAGTTTCCTTGGAATACAAAAGTATGGATTTCAACTGAACTCAAAAGATAAAATTTACATATAAAAATCAATCATTCTATTTTGGGTTGAACATCAAAATTACCTACTTAAGCTTTCATATTGGTAATTTCATATTCCTAAAGAGTTTGAAATGTCAGTGAATACTCTCCAAATACTCATTTCTACCTTTCACCAGAAGTTCTAGAATGTCAGTTTGAAAAATTGCATGAACTGTATGAAGTTTTAAAAAAATTTCAACACATAATTTAAACAGCCTCCTAAATTAGCACAATGGAAATTTAGACTTTAATACCATGGTTTATGAGCTTGAGCTTCTGCTTCTCTGAAGTTAATGGAATAGTAACTGGCAATAATATATGTGAAAAAGATTAGAAAGAAATAACACTGAATTTTGCAAGCCACCCAGGCAGAGCAGCCCCTTTACTTACAATAATAATAAACTCTATGTACAACTTGTATGAAAATGGAGGGCAAAACAAAACTGAGAACCATTTTTCTGAAGGATTATAAGAAAAATTAAGAACCAGGCACAGTTTTATGAAATGAGATGAAAACTCAGTTCCATTTTTTTTTTAAACTTAATTTGTTTTAGGGAAATTTTAGGTTCCCAACAAAATTTGTAGGGAAGGTACAGAGAATTCCCATATACCCCAAAGATAATGGGAGTAGGAAATGACTTTTTGCCTATGCAATAGTAGTTTGGAATGGAAAAGCACTGGTAAGAGACTATCCAGAGGGAAAAATATGTGGATAGACAAAAATATGTCTGTTTCCCAACCAAACAATGCTGATAAGGGAATCTCATACAGAACAAACAGCATATGCAATGTCATGGGGAATATATAAGCAGTTTGATATTAAGAATACACAAAGAATAGGGAGGAACACATGTAATGAAACTGAGAGATGAATGAAGATCAGGTTATATAGGGATCTTAGACCATAGTAAGGATCTTTGGTTTTATTATTTAGGCCACTTGGGACAAGGGATTATCAAGAAAGATCTTTAGTATGATTTGAGAGTTTTTATGCCATTTTCAGGTAATGAATCCATATGGAGGGATTGTGTGTACTAAAAAGAGGGTACCTGTGGGTATTAGAGTAAGGGAACAGAAAGCTATTCCTTTAAGCACTTGCTGGCACCCTATTTACAGTCTGACATTTCTCTGGGCTTCCATAGCACCACCTATTAACCACTATCACAGAAATTATTGTATTTTGGGTAACCATGTACTCGTCTATGTCATAATTCACCATCCCTCCCAGCCTCCAAGTCACCCACTAGATAGACTCATTAAATGTAAGCTTGATTTTCTTCCTCCCCATATCATACAAACCATAGTGTGGTACATAGTAGGTCTCAATAACTATGTAAATAAATCAATAAGAATTTATTGAAAATTAAAAATTCACTGTGTGCATTAGGCTTGTGTCATTTCTAGCTATTTCTACAACTTGAAATCAGCTACATCTTTATTACTATTTTAGATACCTATAAACTTATGAACTGTGGAAAATTCCTAAAGAGAAGGGAATACCAGACCACTTTACCTGCCTCCTGCAAAACCAGTATACAGATCAAGAAGCAGCAATTAAAACTGGACATGGAACAATAGACTGGCTCAAAGTTGGGAAAGGAGTACCCTAAGTCTGTATATTGTCACACTGCTGATTTAACTTATATGTGGAGCATATCATGCAAATTGCTGGGCTGGATTAAGCATGAGCTGGAATCAAGATTGCAGGGAGAAATATCAACAACCTCAGATATGCAGATAACATACCCTTATGGCAGAAAACAGAGAGGAATTAAAGAAGCTCTTGATGAAGGTGAAAGAGGAGAGTGGAAAAGCTGGCTTAAAACTCAACATTCAAAAAACTAAGATCATGGCATCCCATCCCATCATTTGATGGCAAACACATGGGGAAACAATGGAAACATTGACAGGCTTTATTTTCTTGGGCTCCAAAATCACTGTGGATGGTGACTGCAGTGAAGAAATTAAAAGACACTTGCTCCTTGGAAGAAAAACTATGACAAACCTAGACAGCATATTAGAAACCAAAGGCATTACTTTGCTGACAAAGGTCCATACAGTCAAACCTATGGTTTTTCCAAAGGTCATGTACAGATGTGAGAGCTAAACAATAAAATAGTATGAGCACCAAAGAGTTGATGCCTTTAAACTGTGGTGTTGGAGAAGACTCTTGACAGTCCCTTGGACTGCAAGGAGCTCAAATCAGTCAATCTTAAAGGAAATCAACCCTGAATATTCATTGGAAAGACTGATGCTGAAGCTGAAGCTCCAAGCCTATGGCCACCTGATGTAAAGAGCTGACTCATTGGTAAAGACCTTGATATTGGGAAAGATTGAAGGTAGGAGGAGAAGGAGACGACAGAGGACGAGATGGTTGGATGGCATCAGTGACTTAGTGGACATGAGCTTGAGCAAACTCTGTGAAACAGCAGAGGACAGGGAAACCTGGCGTGCGGCAGTCCACGGGGTCACTAAGAGTCAGACACAACTGAGCAGCTGAACAACAACCACAAAACTTGTAAAAATTGCATAAGAATGGAATTTTTATGATTAGTTCTCAAGTTATATCCCATTCATATATACAAGTTTACAATCTTTATCTTTCATATAATGAATATTCAAAAGTTAACTTATAAAAGAGGAAGGCAACTAAAGTTGATTGAGTACTCTCTGATTCTCAAACCACTGTTATTTGGGCATTATTATTAATACTAGGGATTATAACCCAAAAGTCTAGGAAAATGTGGATCAGCCTTCCTTTCAGTGGAACTCTATTGGAAGTATGAAATAATTTTTTTTCCCAAAATAAGAAAATGAAAATAAAGAAATGACTTTAGTAAGTCACAAGTTTCTTAGAATGTAAGCAAGGTTATAAAAGCCAGCCTATTGTTTATGGGCATAGGCTTAAACCCAACATGGAACTTCAAACTTTACCTAAAAATAAACCTTGGATCCACACACTTAGGTGAGTTTGCCAGAAGAGAAGAAGTCCCTTTAAATGCCAATTAAAAGCAATCAGTAGGAGAGAAAAGTTCCTTTGGGGCTCGGTTCTAACTAGTGAATTGCACTACTGCATTTGCAATTGAAGCGGTGCATCCAGGGGTCTGAAGCAGAAACACATAAAGGGGGTGTGGGAGTTTTTCTTTTAATTCAGTATCTGTAGCAAGAGATAACTTCAACTCATCAGTGCTCGACAATCTAGCCAAAAAAGCAAGAAGAGCATTTCTGTACAGAATAGATACTGCTATTATTTTATGGATGGATAGGGTGAAGTTTAGAGAAGTTATATGGCTTACCAGAGGTACAGAGCTAGAGAGGCCACAATTTTTACCACATTTGCCAGGCTTTAAATCTATGTTCTCACTGAAACCTTATGGGAAATCCTTAGTTGATGCCATGTAGTACACAAATCCATTCAGCTAAACTCTGTCTAAACACTTAACTCCTTAGAATTGTCAGCTAATAAAATGGCTGCTGTCTAAACCATTAAACCATTAAGATTTGGGAAAGACTGATATGCAGCAACAGATAGGTGAATTACAAGCATTTTCTGAGAGTATCTTTATCACTGTATACTTGAATGAAACGTGCATGTCCTTACTGTTTAAGAGGTGAGAGAGAACTGGATCCCACTTAGCTTAATGTTGAAATCTATTCTAGACCCACAGTTGATCTGAGATCACTAGTAGTGGTCTGGAGAGCTTCCCAGATAGTCAAAGCTTTAGATAAACAAAGCATTGAGACTTTTTTAAAGGACAAAATCAAGATCATATTACATACCTTCGCCAGAGAAGTAATGCTTGGCAAACATTGATAAATATTCTATTGACCCAACTTTCAACAAATATATAAACTAACAATCCTGTATCATTCAACTGAAAAAAAAAAAACAAGAAAAAAAAAAACAGTGTTTCCAAGTTAGGGCCCTGTCAAAAGCAAAGCAAATCATATTCCTTTACATTTTGATTCTCAAAATATAAACAAAGATAATTTGTTTTTTTCACAAGCTGCCTATGCACCTCACTTCTTTCTCCCAGGTACATTTAAGCAATTTCTCTGAACTCAAACATTTAGCTGCTATGTGAAATTGGCTCTTTTCAAAATGCTTTTACATGAATGATAATAGTAGCAAATACAAGTGTAGCTTGCCTGGGTGATTATTATTGTCATCAGCAGGTCCTTGTGAAACATAAGATTTTCAGCCTAATTATTGAGGGAGATTGTATGGAGCAGAACTTTCATACCTAAAAAGTGATTGAAATAAAGATCTGAATGTTTTCAGTAATCAAATATTTACATGTTAGCTTGGTCAGTGGAAGTCTTATTTGTGATTGTGATTTATGCTGAAAGTTAACATTATTAAAAGGAAGCAAGACCAGGCTGGTTAATAATTCATTAGCATTCTTACACCTTCCTTTAAAATAAGTTGTTACCTGCATTATGGGAAAGCAGATAGTAGACAATAATTTATCACTTTTTAGGGATAAGAAATGGTTCTATATTTTAAATCCTTGTTTTAATTATCTAACCTGATATTTTGATAACCAATATTATAACATCAGGAGGCTCAGAAGATACTGTGGGAGAGATATTTTGACATATTTAGTCTACTTTCTTGATTTCATAGTGAGATTGTAATGAGGAATTCCCATTTACTCTTGAGCTCAGCATTTAGATAATTGAATAATAAACCACAATCAATGAGAACCTTTAAAGATTGTCACTCTTATGTTAAGACTGAACTTAAAAAAATAGCTTCATAGCTTGCAAACATTTTTGGCTCAACCCCATTTGGTATTCAGAATGTAAATGAGATTTGTTATCAGGCAGGAAGCCTGAAACTGATTTAACCTAGATATTAATCTTCATATTAAGGACATATTTACATTTCTTGCATAGCACAGTAGGTTAGTACTAAAAAAGATCTGCATTTAATTTTTTAAAAAATGGCTCAACCCAATGGATATATAGTGCATATTTCTCATTTTAACTGTTCTGTTTATTTCATAGATTCTTTTATTTTCCCATGGTCATGTTAAGGCCTGCTAGATTGAAAATATGCTGGAAATAGAAGCCAAACCACAGTAAAATGACTCTGTCTAACCCTAAGAGTTCCAGTCATTTCCTTTTATATTTTATAATAAGATATGACAACTCAATTTAAAGAAAATACACAATAGTTGCTGACTACAGTGAAAAGTTTATATTAAAATAATGTGTTGCTGTGGGGAGGTGGATAATTGAGCATACAGTAGGTAATTTCTGGCAGGGCTCCTGAAATAAGCAAAAGTAATATCTGTTAACAGAGGATAAATGCAGATAATGTTACTCTAGTCAGTAATTAGGATTTTACAGATCCCTGTTTAAATGCTGATGCAAGAGAAAATGAAGAAGACTGCATTTAGTCATTAAAGTTGAGCTGATCCAAACTCTCTCAGTAAGACCTGACCTTTGATTGGACCCCATTTCTTCTAATGTGTGAGGCCATCAGTTTTCTTCTGCATTTAAGGAAGAATAAGCAAACTTGAGAAGACTAAACAAAATCTAACTGAAGCTGTTAATTTCAAGAAGTGACAGGGTGGGGGTGATGGGAGAGGGGTGGGATTTGAAGTCATAAAGTTTCCCCAGCTTTCAAACAGAACCTTTCGCTATTTTGTCTCCTTCAACCATCTTATTTAATTCCAGGAAATAGACTTTTAACTCTTTCACATCATGAAGGAAGAGGTAAGAGGTATGTGTGTGCGCTCAGTCAGTCATGGCTGATTCTTTGTGACCCCAAGGACTGTAGCCCGGTAAGCACCTCTGTCCATGAGATTTTCCCTGGTAAGATACTGGAGTGGTTTGCCATTTTGTCCTCCAGGGGATCTTCCTGACCCAGGGATCGAACCTGTATCTCCTTTGTCTCTTGCATCTTTACCACTGTGCCACCTGGAAGCCCCTAGAGATGCAGGGACTACATATCAACTTTTTAAAGGCAAAATTAGTTCTTAGAAAATTACAACTGAGTACCTTCTTCTTTCCTTCAAGAGAATTTGTAAAATCAGTATACATACACACAGTCTTCTAAAGCAGTTGTGTTCACCAAAACAATAGAAACTTGAATGATGAAGTTACTGTTAAGAATAGGGAAACAAGTATATTTCCTTATGAAGAACTATAAAGTGACAATACCTGCACACTCAATACTGTCTTACAAACAAAAATCTAAAAGCCAAACTTATTACCAAAATTAGAAGCCAAATAACTCCTCCCTTCTTTCCATTTAGTTGCCAGAAGGAATTGAGTGGTGCTAGCAATGGCCAGCCTTCATCCATTACTGCTTTGGTGTAAGGATAATAATAGGACTCTACAAAAGATTAATATGGATCACCATACTCCCTTGCAAAAGAAAAGAATTGGGGACTTTGGGGTTATCATCATGTATTGTGCTTTTGAATAATTTCTCCCACAATGCTTCCTTGCTCCTTGGCCCAGTGAGGAGGTTTTTGCAAGCATAAGTAGGATGGATTAAAGCAGGGACAGAATAGACTTAAGGAAGCAATTAGTAAGGTATTTCAGAATGTACTGGGGTGAAAGTCTCCATTATCATTTATCAGTGTTCTTTCATTGGGACCTAGAGACAAGCCTCTAATCAAGCATTATTGTAAATGATAGACACTTGAATCCATAGAATCATAATCTTCTTCATAGGCTTGGGAGTGCCTCATTCTGTTCCCACTAAATCCCTTTGATCCACTTGATCAAGTGTCCTGTCAACTCTTGCTCTGTTACCTTAGGTCATCTGGGATAAGTATTGACTGCTTGTGTCCATTACTGGCCTATGCCTACCTCTGGTGACTATCCTCAGAGTTTTTTCCATAAGGTTAATTACTATAGCTCTGCTTTTTTACTTGAACAGAGGGAGCTCCTTGACCCCTACACTAAGTTAAATCTCTCTGTTATACAGTTCCATAAGACCTTATATTACACTCAATTGTTCCTGTTTTTTTTTTTTTTTTTTTCATTAACTTATTTACTAAACAAATACATGTGAAGTCCTTGTTCTGTTCTAGGTACAACACTGAAAAAAAGAAACACAAAAGTTCCAGGTGCTTAGAGCTTACATACTATAATTACATTTTATTTAATGCCTTCAAATCTCCAGCTTTCTAGCTGAAAGAAAGAACCATAACTGTGTTCTTCATCACTGTTTCTGCAGCACTTTGCAGATAACCTGGACTATGGAAAAGGTACAATGAATATTTATTGAATTATTAGATAAGTAATAAATACTGTGACTTTATAGAAACATAGATGTTTTATTTTTTCATGAGTGAAGTCCAGTTGTATAAAGTTACCAGTAAAAATTATCTGTGAAATGTGATCGAATGGAACTATTAGACACTAGTACCTGGGCACCAGCAGTGTAACTGCAGTGCTGCTTATAAATAAACTATTTTCAAAAACACTGTTTGGATTAGTTTTATACTTTGTCTTTTCAACAGACATCAAGACATTGATTAAGCACTTTCTAATACTTAGCTTAAGTATACATAGCACAATAAAATGCATCATTCGTACTTATTAAAGTGACACCAAAAACCCCGTCCTAGATTTCAAGCAGCAAAATATGTAACTTAAGATTACATGCATGCTCAATCACTTTAGTCGTGTCCAACTCTTTGAGACCCTATGGACTGTAGCCTGCCAGGCTCCTCTGTCCATGGGATTCTCCAGGCAAGAATATAGGAGTGGGTTGCCAGCCCTCCTCCAGGAGATCATCCCCACCCAGGGATCCAACCAATGTCTCCTGCCTTTTATGCATCGCAGGTAGATTCTTTACAACTGAGCCATCGGGGAAGCCCATAAGATTAAGGCACAAGCAGTTTTTTACCTTATACTAAACACACACACACACACACACACACACACACACATAGCCCATCTTTACAAAATGCTTTGAATTGAATGTTGAGTTGAAGCACTTTTAATAATATGATGTTTAAAAGTGTCTCCCGACAGAGCCAATGGACTTCCCTTGTGGCTAAGCTGATTAAGAATCCCCCTGCAAGATGGGAGACCTGGGTTCAATCCCTGGGTTGGGAAGATCCCCTGGAGAAGGGAAAGGCTGCCCACTCCAGTATTCTGGCCTGGATCCATGGGGTTGCAAAGAGTCAAACACGACTGAGAGAACCTCACTGAAAATGTCTGGGTCCTTTTGATTATATTAATGAGAACAGGGAGTTCCCAACATTAAAAAGCTAAAGTTCTATGCCTGCCTGAATACCAGATTTACCTTCAGTTATCTTCTTTTTTATTTCCAAGTTGACGTGTAGGCAATATGAGAAAAAATAGGCAGAGACATAAACTAGGTCTCTTCACTCACCATTTCAACACATGGAAATGGCTAAATTGCACATAAAAAGAATACCATCAAAGTATCCATGCATCAAATATGATTTTTTTTTTAATTTTTGAAGTATCAAAGATAAGCCCATAAAAGAGTTTTAGAAGTAAAAGGAGATTATTGGCTCATTTAACAAAAAATCTAGTAGTATCTGGTATTGTTCAGTTGCTAAGTTTTGTCTGACTATTTGCAACCCCATGAACTGCAGCATGCCAGGCTGCCCTGTCTTTCACTATCTCCTGGAGTTTGCTCAGATTCATGTCCATTGGGTCAGTGATGCCATCCGACAATATCATTGTCTGCTGCTCCTTTCTCCTTTTGTCCTCAATCTTTCCCACCATCAGCGTCTTTTCCAATCAGGCTCTTTGCATCAGGTAGTCAAAGTATTGGAGCTTCAGCTTCAGCATCAGTCCTTCCGATAAATATTCAGGGTTTATTTCCTTTAAGATGGTTTGTTTCCTTTAAGACTGGTTTAATTTCCTATTAGTTACTACTTAATAGATGGTACAAATGATATCACATAAACTCCATGTTGAATCTTAAATTTCTCAGTGTTGGCTTCATTATCAGGTACTGCCCATTATAGGAATAAAACATCTGTATACTAAGACTCATAGTTCCATGATAACAGGAGTCTAGAAACAATGATCAGGAGGGATAATTTTGGGGAGAGGGAATAGGAATTTTTTTTAAAGTATGCCAGACTTCAACAGTATGTGAACTGTGAACTTCCAGATGTTCAAACTAGATTTAGAAAAGGCAGAGGAACCAGAGATGAAACTGCCAACAGTTGTTGGATCATTGCAGAAGAGTTTCAGAAAAACATCTACTTCTGCCTTATTGACTACACCAAAGCCTTTGACTGTGTGGATCACAACAAACTGTGGAAAGTTCTTCAAGGGATGAGAATATTAGACCATCTTATCTGCCTCCTGAGAAATCTGTATGCGGGTCAAGAAGCAACAGTTCGAACTGGACATGAAACAACAGACTGATTCCAAATCAGGAAAAGAGTACATCAAGGCTGTATATTGTCACCCTGCTTATTTAACTTATATGCAGAGAACATCATGTGAAATGCTGAGCTGGACAAAGCACAAGCTGGAATCAAGATTGCTGGGAGAAATATCAATAACCTCAGATATGCAGATGACACCACCATTATGGCAGAAAGTGAAGAGGAACTAAAAAGCCTCTTGATGAAAGTGAAAGAGGAGAGTGAAAAAGTTGGCTTAAAGCTTAACATTCAGAAAACTAAGATCATGGCATCTGGTCCCATCACTTCATGGCAAAATGATGGGGAAACAATGGAAACAGTGAGAAACTTCATTTCTGGGGGCTCCAAAATCACTGCAGATGGTGACTGCAGCCATGAAATTAAAAGACGCTTACTACTTAGAAGAAAACCTATGACCAACCTAGACAGCATATTAAAAAATAGAGACATTACTTTGCTAACAAAGGTCCATCTAGTCAAAGATATGGGTTTTCCAGTAGTCACGTATAGATATGAGAGTTGGTCTATAAAGAAAGCTGAGCACCAAAGAATAGTGATTTTGAACTATGGTGTTGGAGAAGACTCTTTCCCTTGGACTGCAAGAATATCAAACCAGTCAATCTTAAAGGATATCAGTCCTGAATATTGGAAGGACTGATGCTGAAGCTGAAGTTCCAATATTTTGGCCACCTGATGTGAAAAGGTGGAAAAGACCCTGATGCTGGGAGATTGAAGGCAGGAAGAGAAAGGGGCAACAGAGGACGAGATGGTTGGATGCATCACCAATTCGCTGGATATGAGTTTGAGCAAGCTCCGAGGGTTGGTGATGGACAGGGAAGCATGGCTTGCTGCAGTCCATGGGGTTGCAAGGTTGGACATGACTGAGCAACTGAACTGAACTGAACTAATAGAGTCCAACAGTGTCCACATTCGTCACATGAATATGTTTCCAACTTGCTGCAATAAAAATTTCACTATAATAGAAGCCCCGTGAAGCCAAGATCTCATAAATGCTCATCACACAGAACAGTACAGAGCTTTTTCTCAGATAGTACTGCCCCTTTATAGAGTATCTGGAGATTGTAGAGGTGTTTTGGCTCACACAATGACTGAGTTATGATATGGCATTAGGTTTTCAGGATCTGAGGTTTTTGCACCATCCTGAACTATTTGATAAACCTTTACAATTATAATTTCTGCCTGAAAGGCCAATAGTGCTCCCTGAGACACAGAGCAACAGAAAAATGCTTATAGTGGCCAAGACCAGATAGTGATGGATCCACCTGGTGAAATGAATAAAGAAGGCAACCAACATATTTCAGAGTGTATTGACATTGGTGAAAAAACTTTTCTTAGCAATTAAACCGACAAATTCTGAGCTTAAACTGAACATTTTTTGGTACATCGTGGATTTTTAAAGGCATCCTTTGGAATAAAAATGTCTAGTGAGCCCATCTGGGCAATCCACCTAACTCTTCCTTCTATTTTTTTTCCTGAACACCACTGTCAATTTTTGTAGAGAATGGACCAGTTCAGGGTAGAGGTTTGTTCCCGAAACAATCAGAATTTCATTCCTGGTCCTAAGGTTTAACCTTCTCCTATACCCTCAGTCAGGGTTCCCTTGTAGCTCAGGCAGTAAAGAACCCACCTGCAATGCAGGAGACCCAGTTTCAATCTCTGGGTTGGGAAGATCCCCTAGAGGAAGAAATGGCTACCCATTCTAGTATTCTTACCTGGGAAAGCCTACGGACACAGGAGTCTGGTGGGTTACAGTCCATAGGGTTGCAAAGAGTCAGACATGACTGAGCAACTAGCATGCACATGCACACACACACACACACATACACACACACCCTCAATCATTCTTCAGGGACCTTAAATTATGCCTTTGATCGTCTCTTCCCAAAAAGTTGGACCTGTGTCTCTTAAGTCTCCTGCATTGGTAGGCAGGTTCTTTACCACTAGAGCCACCCAGGAAGCCCCACTTGTCACCCTAAGAAATGATAAAATAGAAACTGAATAAGCAGAAGCTAAAAATTCTATGGATGGAGGAGCCTGGTGGGCTGCAGTCCATGGGGTCCCGAAGAGTCGGACACGACTGAGCGACTTCACTTTCACTTTTCACTTTCATGCATTGGAGAAGGAAATGGCAACTCACTTCAGTGTTCTTGCCTGGAGAATCCCAGGGATAGTGGAGCCTGGTGGGCTGCCGTCTATGGGGTTGCACAGAGTCGGACACCACTGATGTGACTTAGCAGCGTTAGCAGCAGCAGTGATGCTTAGATATCATAGCAGCACAGGTTAGTGCATCTTCTATGATCCTCTTGATTCCATGTCTTCCAATCCCTCAGTTGTTGGTCCCTGTTCAACGATCACCATGGCATATCCTCCCAGAGGGACCACCTACACTTCTACAGTCACAGATACTGACTCAGCCCAGGGAATGTTTAGTGCCAGCACCTGGGGGTATTCAGAAGGTCTGAGGTCTTTCCCCTTTGGCCTCAGGGCCAAGCCAACTGCAAGCCCTGACAGGTTTCCCCATCACTTCCAGGTTGGATACAGGCATAGTTTTCCAAACAGCTACCACAGGGACTGGAAAGTACAGCTCTGATATGTGCAGCCATTAATTCTCCGATAGGCAAGTTTCAGTAAATGGAAAACAGAAGATGGAAGGATAAATTCCCTCTCCTTTCTCTCTTCCATAGAGTTCTCTGAGCAATATTTGATTCACACAGTGCACCCAAAGAAGTCATGAGTGGCTAGGCAGATGCGTGCGTCAATGCTGGCTGTATCTTTGTGGTTTGGCATAAGGCAGAGGGCAGCACAGCATGTTACCTTATATTACTTTACATTCCTGTCTTGCTCCCTTTTCCTCTCAGTCTCAGGGCTCTGAGATTTTACCTTCCAAAGAAAGCAGCAGCATTTAACCCTTGCTCCAGGTTCTTTTCTCTTGGGAACTAAAAGTAGGATGGATATATCTGTGGACAATCTAGGCACAAAATCAAGGACAAGTTGGGTTCAGAATTCTTCCAAATCTTTGAGACTGTGTGACCTTTTCCTGGAAAATAAATAAATAAATAACACTGTTAAAAACTCTCACAGTGCCACATATATAGTAACCACTCAGTCAAAATTAATTATGTCAGTCATACAATCAGAGTTGAATAGAACAAAAGGGCATAATAAAGTTAACCAGTTTCATAAATGAGGAAGCAATGAAGTGTTCAGTATAAAGGCCAGCAGTAACAGAGATTTCATTATATGAAGAGAGAGAGAGGGTCATATGTAAGAGTTACTATTTTAAAAATATCAAACAAACAGAAAACCCAGCTGTGGTATTAATACTTAATAACAAACAGAATCATTTAACTCCTTCTAGAATTTCTTTGGTTTATCACTTTTAATTTTTGCTCTTCTTTCTCTTACTGCCAATGAGAAACATTGTCTAGATCCCAACACTAACTTTTATATCACTGTCTTCTACCTCTTCCTATCCTTTTAACACTCTTTCAGTGAGTCTTAACCACTCATGTGACATCATGTTGTATTATTCGTGTGGAACTTTCCTGATGGCTCAGCAGTAAAGAAACTGCCTGCAACGCAGAAGATGAAGGAGACATGTGTTCGATTCCTGGGCCAGGAAGATACCCTGAAGTAGTAACTGGCAACCCACTCCAGTAGTTGTGCCTGAAAAATCCCATGGACAGAGAAGCCTGGTGGGCTAGAGTTCAAATGGTTGCAAAAGAGTCGGACACAGCTGAATGACTAGGCACACAGAACTCTCACAATATAATCTGTGACTGTGTGTAAGTTCAGTCACTCACTCGTGTCCAACTCTTTGCAACCCCAAGGATTTTAGCCCATCAGGCTCCTCTGTCGATTGGAAATTCAGGCAAGAATACAGGAGTACATTGTCAGCTCCTACGCCAAAGGATCTTCCCGACCCAGGAATTGAACCCCCATCTCTTGCATAACCTGTATTATCAGGCAAATTCTTTACCACTGTGCCACCTGGGAAGCCCCCATAATGTGTGACTATGCTCTCTCAATTGCTTTTGTATATTTTCTTTAACTTTTAAAATCTTCTATCTAGAGTATTCCACTGACTCTTCCCATTTTATGCATCAAAAAACTAAACTCATAAGTGCCACTAAACAAATCTTTTTATTACCTCTTTTATGACAGTGTTATTTTCTCTCTAAATATCTTTCTAAAAATCCCCATATCAATTGAGGAAAGGTACTTACCTGATTGCAAGAGTGCTGGGAGAAATAACAATAACCTCAGATATTCAGGTGACACCACCCTTATGGCAGAAAGTGAAGAGGAACTAAAAGGACTCTTGATGAAAGTAAAAGAGGAGAGTGAAAATGTTGGCTTAAACCTCAACATTCAGAAAACTAAGATCATGGCATCCGGTTCCCATCACCTCATGGCAAATAGATGGGGAAACAATGGAAATAGTGAGAGACTTTCTTTCTTGGGCTCCAAAATCACTGCAGATGGTAACTGCAGCCATGAAGTTAAAAGACATTTGCTCATTGGAAGAAATGCTGCTATGACAAACCTAGACAGCATATTAAAAAGCAGACATTACTTTGCTGACAAAGTCGATATAGTCAAAGCTGTGGTTTTTCCAGTAGTCATGTATGAATGTGAGAGTTGGACCATAAAGAAAGCTGAGTGCTGAAGAATTGATGCTTTTGAACTGTGGTGTTGGAGAAGACTCTTGAGAGTCCCTTGGACTGCAAGGAGATCCAACCAGTCCATCCTAAAGAAAATCAAACCTGAATATTCATTGGAAGGGCTGATGCTGAAGCTGAAGCTCCAATACTTTGACCATCTGATGCAAAGAACTGACTTATTAGCAAAGATTCTGGGAAATATTGAAGGCAAGAGGAGAAGGGGATGACAGAGGATGAGATAGTTGGATGGCATTACCGATTCGATGGATATGAGTTTGAGTAAACTCCGGGAGTTGGTAATGCACAGGGAAGCATGGTGTGCTGCTGTCCATGGAGTTGCAGAAAGTCAAACATGACTGAACAACTGAATTGAATTGAATTGAATTGAATTACTGGATACTCACGTATCCATTGTGGAATTTTTGCCAATTGTACATTGAAATGCTTACTACCTATTGCAGGACAGATTTCCCCAGCTCCTGGATGCTTTTTCTTGCCATCTGGGTGCCAGTCAACAGATCCTGGACTTTTAGTTGCTGACTGCATGTCAGATGTGCTAACCAAACCCTTTGGATCTTTTACAAAGTTAATTTCACTCACTAAATTGTCTAAAATGCTACCCACTTCAACTAAATTCACAGCTTGAAGAGCAAAGATTTGTTTACTCAAATTACCACTGAAAGTATATCAATAAACTTAAGGGAGAAGATGCAGAAAAAGATAGAAATATTTCCAACATTTCTGAAAACTTAGAAAAGTGAAAATGAGATGAAGTGCAGGGAAAGGATATAGGTGCCAATATGCTGATGGGATGGAGAACGAAGTAGCAACCCACTCCAATATTCTTGCCTGGAAAATTTCATGGATAGAGGAGCCTGGCAGGCTATAGTCCATGGGGTCTCAAGAGTTGAACACAACTTAGCAAATAAACCACCACCACCACCATGCTGACATGAGAGCAAAAGCCTAAAAGCAGGGATTTTTCTCCACCATTACTATTTGTCTTTCCATTAGTTATTACAATGCATGCCTATCAATCCCTTTTCAATACAGATTGCAATTAATCAGATAGTCCTGCTCCCTTTGTTCTCAAAAAATCAACATTACCTGACTCTGAAAGAGTTTCCAGTAAAGAAAAAGTTAGCTCAAGATATCTTAGTTTATTAAAAGAAATACAACCAATAGTCTTAAAAAAAAAAAAAAAACTCAGTAAGTATGCAATATCAAAACAACTACCATAGCAGTCATTCAGAATTCAGTCTCTGGGTACTGAATTCCATACTTAGTTGAATAATATTAAGGAACAATTAAGTTCCCTGTGACTCAGTTTCCTCATAATAGTAGTTACCTAATTTTTTGTTTATTAAATGAGAGAAATCACTTACACTGTTTAAATGAACAACTTGAATAATTGCACCATCAATGTAAGCTCTTAATTATGAAGACCTTTTCTGTTTCAAAATGACTCTGGGCAGACTGAAGGACCATAACTTATACATTTTAGTGTAATTCATGTTGTATAGCTATAAGAAACCACAAAATATTTGTTGAAGAAGTGAACTGACATTTTCAAATACTAATGACTGATGATTCTGAAAAGAAGATTCTGAAGTTTTCCACTTGGATCACCTCTCTAGGTGGTGATGAGAGATTAAATAAGAGGACAAGAGTTGTCTTGTTTGTGTTGCTAGTAAGAGTTTCATTCGGGAGTTTTTTTTTTTAATTATTGTGAAACATCTAAACCAATGAGTATACATGAGCATATGATGAGTAATTTTGTTAAACATTTTATATTTACTAAACATTGGCAATCAAACCAGGCATTATGTTAGACCCTTGTGAGACAAAGATGAAGCAGATAAAACCTTTGCCTTCATAAAACTTCTAGTCTTTGTGCTATATGCATCAGGTACAGGAAAGCACCTAAGCCTGAGACAATGGATTTTGTGTCATAAATGAGGAGTTAAAGGAAAATGCATAATGTACAGCGTGTTTCTGAAGGATGATCATCACCCATTGCAAGTTGCAAAGTTCTGATTTTTTTTTAAACGACATTAACAAATTCACAAATGTGGCATGTTAGAATGTCCAAAGATTAAAAAGCCTAGCTTTCATTTTTACATTATCTTTTTTAAAGCAGAAAGTCGGACTTTCCACAAGGGTCGTCTAGGTTCATAATTTCTCAGAGAAGCTGACTGCCTGAATGCTAAACAATGCAGGCAGAGTTTAAACCCCTTTCCCGGTATCTTCTTTGCTCTGAGGACTTTGGCTGGTCACCATGTCAGTCAGGCACGACCACGGTTTCACACCGCTTTCCTCCTTTATTGAGAGGTCAAGCACAGAGCCCTTGGCAGGTGAAGGCAGAGCTCACCTTTGCTTTCTTCCTCGGCTGTGTCACGCACTGTGCAAGTGGAATCCCCAGTTAGAGAGATCCCCGAGGCCAAGGAGTTCTATTAAACTGCAGCAAGAATTGGTCAGCTATTTGCTCCTGGGAAAAATCCTGCTGCTGTGACTAATAAGTATTTCAAAAGAAATAAATGAGCATGTCATTCATCCTATGATTACAGGATGAGCTGCAAGGGAATTGCTGGCCAGCAGGCCCTTTACGTAAGCCCAAGTTACTGAGTTCTTTCCCTCAAATAGTGCAGGTTGTCCCATGACTGGATTAAATACTTTTCCATCCACTACCATGGCAAATCTTCTGAAGGATCACAGCAAACAGTGAGGCAAAGGGAATATTTGCTACCTTATAGGAGAAGGAAAGGTGGGATTTGTGCCACTTAAGTCAACAGGGATATTAGCTAAAATGTTTATTAGTCTAATTATATAAAACAAGATTATAATTAAAACATCCAAGAACAGCACACATAATGACCATTATTCCTAAAATAGTAACTATATACTGGAGGGTACATGGTGCTACCTTCTTTACAAAATTTTCTATGCAATCATTGTTTACCACTGTAATTAAGATCACCACCAGACCTTCACCTCATTACCATTATTTAAAAAAAAACAAAAAAACACAAAAAAATGTACATTCATAATATTAATGCTTTGTCTTCACCTGTATCTTCAACTTTGAATCACCAATCTTTTCTTTAAAGTCAAGGATATTTTTGAATCATATATAAAGTCTTCATGGGAAATAATTTCATTCTTTAGTCACCTTCCTCAGCAAATTTTTTATACATCTCTTATAGAATACATTTACCTTGGGCTCTAGATATTTATGAACATATCTTTCTCTACTGGATGAAAATGAAATGACTTTAAGATTAAGTCTATGTTTATTTCATCACAATTTAAATGCCCTCATTATGTTAAGTGTGTTGATCACACCCTTAACTGTATGGATCACACACCTCACTGTGTGGATTATAAGAAACTGTGGGAAATTCTTAAAGAGATTGGAATTCCAGACCACCTTACCTGCTTCCTGAGAAATGTATGCAGGTCAAGAAGCAACAGTCAGAACTGGACATGGAACAACAGACTGGTTCTTCTCCATCGGGGAAGGAGAACATCAGGCTGTATATTGTCACCTTGATTATTTAACTTACATGCAGAGTACATCATATGAAATGCCAGGCTGGTTGAAGACTAAGCTGGAATCAAGATTGCTGGGAGAAATATCAATAACCTCAGATATGCAGATGACACCACCCTTATGGCAGAAAGCAAAGAAGAACTAAAGAGTCTCTTGATGAAAGTGAAAGAGGAGAGTGAAAATGTTGGCTTAAAACTCAACGTTCAGAAAACTAAGATCATGGCATCCGGTCCCATCACTTCATGGAAAATAGTTGGGGAAACAATGGAAACAATGAGAGACTTTATTTTGGGGGGCTCTAAAATCACTGCAGATGGTGACTGCAGCCATGAAATTAAAAGATGCTTGCTCCTTGGAAGAAAAGCTATGACCAACCTAGACAGCATAATAAAAACAGAGACATTACTTTGCCAACAAAGGTCTGTCTAGTCAAAGCTATGGTTTTTCTAGTAGTCATGTATGGATGTGAGAGTTGGACCACAAAGAAAGCTGAGCACCAAAGAATTGATGCTTTTGAACTGTGGTGTCAGAGAAGACTCTTGAGAGTCCCTTGGACTGCAAGGAGATCCAACGGTTTCATCCTAAAAGAAATCAGTCTTGAATATTCATTGGAAAGATTGATGCTGAAGCAGAAACTCCAATACTTTGGCCATATGATGCAAGAAACTGATTTATTTGAAAATTTTACTTATTTGACTTCTTTTCCTGATACTGGAAAAGGTTGAAGGTGGGAGGAGAAGGGGACGACGGAGGACAAGATTGTTGGATGGCATCACTGAATTGATGGACATGAGTTTGAGTAAACTCTGGGAGTTGGTGATGGACAGGGAACCAGGGGGTGATGCAGTTCACGGGGTCAGAAAGAGTCAGATACAACTGAGCGACTGAACTGAACTGATTATGTCATGTATTCAGTAAATATATTTCAGTAAATAAAAAAGCAAAAGTTCAAGGATGGACAGTGAATCATTTTTACTCTATTTGTCAAATATGTTTTAAAATAAGCACTATTTTTTTAAAAAAAGCTCTTTTTCATATCTATAGTTTTATTTTTTTCTATTTGTGAACCATCAACTTTTTCTTAATGGAGCCAAAGTACTAAACATCATATCAGATAGAACATGCTGAAGCAGGTACAAGCAGCAGACAATTCCCTTAGTTTTGTTTTTTTTTTTTAATATCTGTCTTCTATTTGTTCACAGAGCCTTATTTCAGTGCTCCTATCATTAGTTCATTGTGTTGTACTCCAATCCTCAAAATCTATAATATAATTATTCCACTCTTTGTTTGTACTGATGATTCCTTTGTAGTCACTTGTTTACCTTTCAACTCTCAACTCTTTTAGTTGTGACATAACCATAGCTCTAGACAAGAGATGTGCCTTCAGAAAGCTCTCCTCATGGTGTGGTGTGGGGGAGAGAACGCAATGGGTGGGGGTTGAAATTTGATAAACTATCCATACCAACAGAAAAGAACTGAATATATATGTATATATGGGTTGGCCAAAAAACTCATTTGAGTTTTCTGTAGCAGCTTCTGCAAAAAGCCTGAATGAGCTTAAATGGCCAAGATGATATAAGTTTATACATATAAAACCTTTTGGATTTATGTTATTTCTGCCAGATGTAAGATAATAATTTGTAAAATATCTATACCCTGGCTACATTAAAAAATAAAATAGAAAATTATCACATACAAAAAAGCAATTTTCTTTTTATGTTCTGCATCTATGCTAACTCAGTTACTTAAACTGCTCCTTTAGATTTGTTTTGACTCTCAAGGTAAAAAAGGGAAATATGATGTATTTTCACGTAATTATTTTAATTAAAGAAAACCTATATTCCTAGTTAGATAAACTTTTGTTCTATTTCTAAAGTCTAATAGAATTCTGGATCTTAATGTGAGGGACATTGATAAACAACATATTGGTAGAGCTTTTATAGAAGATGTGAAACAATTTCTTCATTAAGATTTTTATGAATGTAGAAGTCAGTGATATTATGTCAATGCCTAACTGAATGAAGACAATCTGTAATGAGCTAATAATATAGACATTTCCAGGGCTTGAATTCATACAGCTATACAGGGAACATCTATAAGAAGAAATGATTACCATGTCTCTTAGGTCATCTATTACTGAAAAGTTATATCAACTGAATATTACTTATCCAGAAAAACATTATTTGCATATGAAGGTGAAATGAAAACATTTTTTCAGATAAATAAAAGCTGAGTTAAGCTTACTGTGCTGTAAGATATGTTTAAAAAAATTCTTCAGACTACAAGGAAATATCAACAAACTGAAGTCAGTGAGAAAGACTAAAAAGTATCCCAAAACAGTAGATGGTAAATACAAAAGACTTTCTTTTTCTTGTCTAGTTCTTTGAGAGTTACTTGGATATTTTAATAAAATGATAACATTGCATTGTGAAACTTGATAATTGTACATATTTATAAATAAAGTGACAAAGTATGAAAACAATACTTTGTATTTTTCAAGTTTTAACATTTACAATAAAGGGTAAATAGTAACTCTAATTAGATTGTAACATGTTAAGATTTCATATTGCAATCTCTAGAGTAATGACTGAAAAATAAATCAAAGAGCTGATAAGACAATAGTGAAGATAAGATTAAATACAAAAAAAAAATACTACATTGATACAAAAAAAGAGCAGAAGAGTTAAAAGGGAATTGAATGATGGGACAAGTGATAAATAAATAGCAAGATGGTAGATCTAAGCAAAATCACATTAATAACTACAGTAAGTAGATATGGAGTAAATACTGCTATTGAAAAAGAGAGTCTGTGTGTAAAAGGAAGGCTTATCCATATTTGATCTACTTCTAAAGACATAGGTTGAATAGAAAAGGAAAGTAAAGGCATATATGTAAATATTAAGCATAAAAAAGATGTTCTAGCTTTTTTATTTTTTTAATTTATTTTTTATTGAAGGATAATTGCTTTATAGAATTTTGTTGTTTTCTGTCAAACCGCAACATGAATCAGCCATAGGTATACATATATCCCCTCCCTTTTGAACCTCCCTCCCATCTCCCTCCCCATCCCACCCATCTAGGTTGATACAGAGCCCCTGTTTGAGCTTCCTGAGCCAGACAGCAAATTCCCATTGGCTATCTATTTTACATATGGTAATGTAAGTTTCCATGTTACTCTTGACATACATCTCACCCTCTCCTCTCCTCTCCCCATGTCCATAAATCTATTCTCTAGGTCTATTTCTCCATTGAGGCTCTGTAAATAAATTTTTCAGTACCATTTTTCTAGATTTCCTATATTTGCATTAGAATATAATATTTATCTTTCTCTTTCTGATTCACTTCACCTTGTATAATAGGTTCTAGGTTCATCCACCTCATCAGAACTGACTCAAATGTATTTCTTTTTATGGCTGAATAATATTCCATTGTGTATATGTACCACAGATTCTTTATCCATTCACCTGTCAATGGACATCTAGGCTGCTTCCATGTTCTAGCTATTACAAATAGTGCTGAAATGAACAATGGGATACATGTGTCTATTTCAATTTTGATTTTCTCAGGGTATATACCTAGGAGTGGGATTGCTGGGTCGTACTGCAGTTTTATTACTAGTTTTCTAGCTATTTTAATATTAGATAAATTAGATGTCAGAACAAAGGATATTAACCAGAGAAAAAGAGTGACTACTGATAAGATAAATGGATAATTTATTCGGAAGATAGAAAATTGTAAATGCCAAAACATATGATGCAAAAAATGGCATAACTAAAGGTAAAATTAGACAAATCAAATAATCATCGCTGAAAGTTTTAACACCACTATCATAATTGATAGGGCTCCCCTGATAGCTCAATAGTAAAGAATCTGCTTTACTAAGTAGGAGACTAAGGAGACGCATGTTGGATCTCTGGATTGGGAAGATTCCCTGGCGGAGGAAATGGCAACCAACATAAGTAATCTTGCCTGGAAAATCCCATGGACAGAGGAGCCTGGCAGGGCTACATTCCAAAGTGTTGCAAAGAGTCATAATTGATAGAACAAGGAGATTAAAATCAGTAAAGATAAAGATTTTGAACAAAATGATACACCTAGTTAACGTAATTAAGATTTATGTGATGTGTGTCAAGCAGCCGTGTCCAACTCTTTGCGACCCTATGGACTGTTGCCTGCCAGACTTCTCTGTCCGTGGGATTCTGCAGGTAGTAATACTGGAGTTGGTTGCCCTTTCCTTTTCCAGGAGATCTTCCCAACCCAGGGATTAAACCCACGTCTCCCATGTCTCCAGGTGGGTTCACGTCTACTGGCTGGTGGATTCTTTACCACCAGCGCCACCTAGGGAGCCAAGATTTATGTGATGTTACCCCCCAAATCTATAATGTGCACAGTATTTTTAAGTGCACACGGGATATTTGTTAACACAAACGTCATCCTAGGGCAAAAATAAATCTTCAACAAATTTTGAAAAAATTTGAAATTTGCAGAGTATATTCTGTGACTATAATGAAATTAAATTAGAAATCCATAGCAATAAGATACTAAGAAACTTCCAAATACTTAGAACCTAAGCAGCACACTTCTAAATAACATATAGTTCACAAAGAAAACTTGAAAATATTTCAACTGAATATTAGTTTTTAAAAAAAGGAAATGTTCACGTGCATATAAAAATGCTGCATTGTAAGAAGAGAGACCTGAAATCAATAACATAAACACAATGGAAATTTTAAAAAAGAAAAAAATAAAAACAGACACAAGTGAACACATATTCTTTGATTTTGTTTACATTAAGTTTAAAACTATAGCAGAAGTTGAAACTGTCTTTGCTCATAGGGGTTGAGAAGGAAGTAAAAGGGCATGAAGGTATTTCTAGGAATAAGGAAAATGTTCTAGTATCTTTGTTATTTGGGTATTTCTAGTATCTTTATTATTTGTGAATTAACTCTTTAAAGTCTGAATTTTACAAAAAAAATAAAATAAAATGCAAGTAGCCAAGATGAAAACAAATTGTGAACTTCAAAAGAAATTTAATTATAAAATTCTTCCAACTGACGCACAGTATTTTCACCTAAGTTCAAGAAGCTGCATCTATAATCAAGTGGTCTCAGTTGGCCTTTGATTTAAAGCTTCCAATCTTCAGCTAATTTCAGTCATTGGTGGTGAAGAAGGAAGAATATTTTTTACAGTTATTGATGCAACTAAGGACTAAATATCAAAAAGTATTTTCCTAGTAATTTTTCCCAATTGTTAGCTAACCATGAAATAGTTTCATTTTGGCACCCTTTTGTTAATTGATTTTAACTAGTTCAGAGTCATAACATGCTCACCACTGGCTCAAATAATGTCATAACTGATCTGCGGGAAATGGTTATGTAGTTTTGCCTGTTTGAACACTGGAGAATGTCAGCTGAAAACAACTGTTTGATTTTTGACCCACATGATGCTAAACAGTTCTTAGCACAATAATTTAAAGAGCAATTTTCATTGTTTACTGGAACCCATTCAGAACTTAATAATATTATAATATAAACGAAATATTGATGCTTATATTCCTACTGTTTAGGGCATGTACATACACAGTATTTTTAAAAGCATAATAAACATTTTGATCTGGGAGATAAATGTTAAGGTGACTGACTTTGGAACATAAATTTATTCTGTCAAAATATTTTAATTAACAAAAATTCTTATTATTTTAATCATTTTTATGCATTAATATCTGTTATATATATATTTTTTTTCCTGGCATAAGTTAACTACAACATTTACATATTGAATAAATAAATGAAGTCTTGAAGTTTTGTTGTTCAATGAAACAACACCAGTAAAAATAACAAAAGGAATATTGCCTGAATGGCAATAGCCTTTTTAGTTGAACTGTTTCTGCAGTAGTCATGTAAAATAAAGTATAAAACAAAATAAAGGTCAAATAAAGATAAGGACTTAGACAGCCTTTCTCCTTCTCTAGTTAAGATCACAATGTTTTTAATAATACATTCTTGCCTTCTCACACAGTAGCCATGACTACCTCTGGATATTTGAAAGTGTACATTATGTGTTTACACATTAGAATGTTTCTCATTTTCCAAGTAAAATAGTCATCTTGGGCTTGACCTTGCAGCCTTTACTCTAAAAGGCTCCCCCAGACTCCCCCCTTGCCGGCCCCCACCCCTCTGAAGCCCTTAATGACTTTAATAAGAGCGATGGAATCAGGCCCTGCAAGGTGTGTTGGCATCACTGTGCTGACCTCAAGAAGAGGTTAGTTATGAAGCTGAATGAGGTGTGTGTGTGTGAAGCCAACAGCCTGAGAGTAGGTCCTCTCCACATCAAATATGTGTTTATTTTATTTTTATTTGGAGGATAATTACTTTACAATATTGTGATGGTTTCTGTCACACATCAACATGAATCAGTCATAAAAAAGAAAAAAAAACCTAGTATTTAAAAATTTTAAAGTTGCATTTTAAGACTATTTTGACCCATAAAACAAACATTCAATAGCCAATGTAAGCACATACTGAATACCTAGTAAGCAAGTTTTATTGACTATGCCAAAGCCTTTGACTGTGTGAATTATAATAAACTATGGAAAATTATGAAACAGATGGGAATACCAGACCACCTGACCTGCCTCTTGAGAAACCTGTATGCAGGTCAGGAAGCAACAGTTAGAACTGGACATGGAACTGGTTCCAAATAGGAAAAGTAGTACGTCAAGGCTGTATATTGTCACCCTGCTTATTTAACTTATATGCAGAGTACATCATGAGAAATGCTGGGCTGGAAGAAGCACAAGCTGGCATCAAGATCACTGGGAGAAATACCAATAACCTCAGATACACAGATGACACCACCCTTATGGCAGAAAGTGAAGAAGAACTAAAGAGCCTCTTGATGAAAGTGAAAGAGGAGAGTGAAAAGTTGGCTTAAAGCTCAGCATTTAGAAAACTAAGATCATGGCATCCAGTCCCATTGCTTCATGGCAAATAGATTGGGAAACAGTGGAAACAGTGGCTGACTTTATTTTTCTGGTCTCCAAAATCACTGCAGATGGTGATTGCAGCCATGAAATTAAAAGACACTTACTCCTTGGAAGGAAAGTCATGACCAACCTAGACAGCATATTAAAAAACAGACATTACTTTGCCAACAAAGGTCTGTCTTCAAGGCTATGGTTTTTCCAATGGTCATGTATGGATGTGAGAGTTGAACTGTAAAGAAAGCTGAGTGCCGAAAAATTGATGCTTTTGAACTGTGGTGTTGGAGAAGACTCTTGGGAGTCCCTTGGACTGCAAGGAGATCCAACCAGTCCATCCTGAAGGAGATCAGTCCTGAGTATTCATTGGAAAGACTGATGTTGAAGCTGAAACTCCAGTACTTTGGCCACCTGATGTGAAGAACTGACTCATATGAAAAGACCCTGATGCTGTGAAAGATTGAGGGCAGGAGGAGAAGGGGACGACAGAGGATGAGCTGCTTGGATGGTATCACCGACTCAATGGACATGAGTTTGGATAGGCTCCGGGAGTTGTTGATGGACAGGGAGGCCTGCATGCTGCAGTTCACGGGGTCTCAAAGATTCAGACGCGACTGAGCCACTGAACTGAACAGAACTGAGTAAGCAAGCAAGCTATAATATTTAAATTTCAATTCAGTCCAAAGCATTTAAATGGTAATGAATTTGAATTATTAGAAGAAAGATAATCTATATATTTAACCTCAAATAAGACATATAGGTAGCAGGCACTTCAAATCCAACCTTTATGTTATTTTTAAATGGTCAAAAATTGATCATATTTAGATACATTTTCTCTTTGGCCAAAAACTTTTGCAAAAACTGACCTCATTTATTTATTTAATCCACATCTTTTTTTTTTTTTTTTTAAGTTTCTTTCAGGAACTGTTCTAACTGTGTAAGTACAGTAAGAAATAAAACAGGCAAGGTCCTTGTCCTCACGGGATTTTTCCTCTCCTAGGAGAGATAGGCCAACAAACAGAAATATTAATGCAAATTTGGAGAATGAAGGCCTTTTTCTGAAGGTGGTATTTATGGATAGTTATGAATGAAGAGCAGAATAAAGCAAAGAAAGGTAGAGAATTTTAGGGAGAAAAGACAAAAAGTGCAGATATCTTGAAATTAAGCTGATATATTAGGGCAGTATGATTAAACCAGAGTGATTGGAGAGGAGTGAATTAAGAGAAGGTGGTAGGAGATGTGAGCAGTGACCAATCATAAATGGGCTTAGAGATTATGGAGAGGAATATAGAGTTAATTTTAAATAAGAAGGAAGGTGATTAGAGGATATTCAGCAGAAGAGTGAAATGTCTTGATTGTTCTGGCTATTGAGTGAAGAAAGGACTCTAAGAAGCAAGAATAAAAGGAGAAATGCCAACTAAAAGTTCTGTCAATGAAGAGAATTAAAAATTATTCTAGCTGATCTAAACAGGAAAGAATGTGGTACAGGAAAGCAGGAGCCTCCAAAATTCTTTTAAATGATTGGAGGAATGAGCTAGAATATGGCTTCTGCTATGTCAGAAAGAACCAGAAAGCCAGAAGTGAGATGTCATTGGTCATCATCTATGATGTTACAACTCTTTTTTAGCACCCAGGAAACTGGAGAATGAACTCTAGAGAGACGCCACAGAAAAAATTCAATTTCCGTATCTTTGTTAGTGAGCAAGGAAAAATAAAATCTAAGATTGAAGAAGATAGTCTCTACCTTACTTCTGCCTTTCAAATTTTGAGCAAGTATATATAATTTTAAAAACAAATTCACACTCGATAAACCGAGCAAAGGGATCCATTTTCATTGGAAAATGTAACTTTCAGTCTCAGTCCTTTGGGGACAGGAAAGTACTCCGGAATAAGAGTAGGATAAAGATGGAGCAAGCCTTGAATGTTACACTAGTTTAGGAGAGAATATTATACTAATATGGGATGTAAAGAAAAGAGTGAAGTCAGGGTTGACTCCCAATTTTTGGTCTCATTATCTGGATGAACAGAGGTCATTTCCTGAGGTGTGGATGATGAAAAGAAGGAAATTTAAGAGTTCTGTCTTTGTTACTGAAGTTTGAAACTTGAATGATTAGATATGAGATAGTTAAATAACTCTGGAGATAAGAAAGAAGCATATTGTGATGTTCCCTGGTGTCTCAGAGGGTCAAGAATCTGCCTGCAATGCAGGAGACCCAGGTTCAATCTCTGTCTGGAAGATTCCCTGGAGAAAGAAATGGCAACTCACTCTAGTAATCTTGCCTGGAAAAACCCCACAGACAGAGGAGCCTGTTGGGCTACAATCCAAGGGGTCTCAAGGAGACAAACAAGACTGAGTGACAAACATATGCATATGAATGGTTAACATATGCATATGAATGGAACTTAATATTATGCTTAATAATATGCTAAGTTATCTTGAAAGTAAATGTGAGAAAAGAGAAGAAAACTGCAGGCAAAACCCTGTAGCACTCCAATGTTGAGAGAGTAGCAAAAGAACTAGATTAAGTAATGGAAACTGAGTAGGTACAGTCAGTGGAGAAAGGCAAACCCAAGAGAATGCAGCATCCAAGTCAAGTGAAGAAATTGTTTTAAGAAGGAAGGCGTGGTCCACCATGTAAAATGCTAATGAGTCAAGGAATGTGTGGGGCCTTCCCTGGTAGCTCAATTGATAAAGAATCCACCTGCAATGTGGGAGAACCCAGTTCTATTCCTGGGTCAGGAAGATCCCCTGGAGAAGGGATAGTCTACCCACTCCAGTGTTCTTGGGCTTCCCATGTGGCTCAGCTGGTAAAGAATCCCCCTGCAATGCGGGAGACCTGGGTTTGATCCCTGGGTTGGGAAGATCCCCTGGAGAAGGGATAGGCTACCCACTCCAGTATTCTGGCCTGGAGAATTCCATGGAGAGTCCACGCAGTTGGAAAGAGTTGGCCACGACTGAGCAACTTTCACTTTCAAGGAATGTGAGAACAGAGAAGCAGAAGGACCTCCATTCTAGCCATGGATTTACCTAGTGGGAAAGAGAATGTTTGTTAACTCTGATTCAGTTGGAATACAGGAGTTTTAGCCAAGTCAGACTGAATTTTAATCAAAGAGTGTGATTAAAAAAGGTTTTAAATCATTAAAGGGTAGAAAAAGGGAATTGACAGAATAGAGATGAAAAATGATGATTGGAAAAAAGAAATGCCAAGAATATCACTGAACTCCTTCAGTTCAAGTTCAGTTCAGTTGCTCAGTCGTGTCTGACTCTTTGCGACCCTGTGAATTGCAGCACGCCAGGCCTCCCTGTCCATCACCAACTCTCAGAGTCTACCCAAACCCATGCCCATCTAGTCGGTGATGCCATCCAGCCATCTCATCCTCTGTCCTCCCCTTCTCCTCCTGCCCCCAATCCCTTCCAGCATCAGGGTCTTTTCCAATGAGTCAACTCTTTGCATGAAGTGGCCAAAGTACTGGAGTTTCAGCTTCAGCATCAGTCCTTCCAATGAACACCCAGGACTGATCTCCTTTAGGATGGACTGGTTGGATCTCCTTGCAGTCCAAGGGACTCCCAAGAGTCTTCTCCAACACCATAGTTCAAAAGCATCAATTTTTCGGCACTCAGCTTTCTTTATAGTCCAACTCTCACATCCATACATGACCACTGGAAAAACCATAGCCTTGACCAGACGGACCTTTGTTGGCAAAGTAATGTCTCTGTTTTTTAATATGCTGTCTAGGTTGGTCATACCTTTCCTTCCAAGGAGTAAGCGTCTTTTAATTTCATGGCTGCAATCACCATCTGCAGTGATTTTAGAGTCCCACCCCCCAAAATAAAGCCTGACACTGTTTCCACTGTCTCCCCATCTATTTCTGATGAGGCGATGGGACCAGATGCCATGGTCTTACTCCTTAGTTGATATTGATAAATCTGTTTCAAAAGAATTGGCATTTATGCTAATAAAGTATTGCATGTATTCTTTGAAGATTGTGATTATGTTCATTCAGCCATTCATTAAATATTTATTATAAACTTATCAAGTACCAGGTTTTGGGGAACCTAAAAATTACATTAAAAGATTACTAGGCAGAAATCATAGATTTTTTTTCCAGTTTTATTGAGATATAATTGACATACAGCACTGTTTAAGTTGTACACCACAATGATGTGACTTATATACAGCATAAATGATTATCACAAGATTAGTGAACATCCATCATCTTGTGCGTGTATGTGTGTGTGTTAGTGACTTAGTTGTGTCTGACTCTTTGCAACTCCATGGACAATAGCCCACCAGGCCCCTCTTTCCATGGAATTCTCCAGGCAAGAATCCTGGAGTGGGTTGCCATTCCCTTCTCCAGCCATTATCTCATAGATACAAGATTAAATAAATAGAAAAAAAAATTTTTCCTTGTGATAAAGACTCTTAGGATTTACCCTCTTAACAACTTCCATATGTAACATACAATAGCATTAATTATATTTACCATGTTGCACATTACAACTTAAGTACTTATCGTATAACTGGAAGTTATATTTTTTCCATCTAATTCACTCACTGCCTATGGTAACCACAAATCTGATCTCGTTGTATGAGTTGTTTTGTTATATGATTAACCTATAACTCTAGGTTAGTTCATGTTATGCAACAGTTATTTTATATTTCTAAACATTTCAAAATGATCATCAGGATAATTATAATTACAATATGTCACCATACAAAGACATTGCATAGTTATTGACTATTTTCCCTACACTGTGCATTTCATACCCATGACTCATTCATTTTGCAATTTAATGTTTATACCTCTTAATCTCTCTTACCTATTTCTTTCCTTCCCTCACCCTCCTTCCCCTCTAACATCCATCCAGTTGTTCTCTGTGTCTGTAAGACTTTTTGCTGTTATATCTGTCCATTTGCTTTGTTTTTTAGGTTTGAAATATAGTGAAATCATATGGAATTTGCCTTTATCTGACATATTTTACTTAGTATAATATCCTCTAGATCCATCCATGTTGCCACAAGTGGAAAGATTTCATTCTTTTTTATGGCTGAGTAATATTCCATTGTGTATGTGTACCATATCTTCTTTGTCTATTCACCTGCTGATGGACACTTAGGTTGCTTCATATCTTAGCTACTGTAAATATGGTGCAATGAACACAGAGGTGCATAACTATTTTCTAATTAAGTTTTTAGTGTGATATAGTCCCATTTCTTTACTTTTCTTTTGTTTCCTTTGCCTGAGGAAACAAATCCAAAAAAATAATATTACTCAGACCAATGTTAAAGAAATCACTGCCTATGTTTTCTTCCAAAAGTTTTATGGTTTCCAGTCTTATATTTGTCTTTAATCTATGTTTAACTTATTTTTGTGCATATGAGAGAGTAGCCTGGTTTGATTCTCTTGCATATAGCTGTTCAATTTTCCCAAAACCATTTATTGAAGAGGCTATCTGCCCCTCTGTATATTCTTACCTCCTTTGCCAGAGAATAACTGCCAATGTAAGTGTGAGTTCATTTCTGAGTTTTCGATTCTGTTCCACTGATTTATGTGTTTGTTTTTGTGCCAGCATCATATATTTTTATTTCTGTAGCTCTGTAGTACCTTTTGAAGTCAGGAAATGTGGAATGTCCAGCTTTGCTCTTTCTCAAGATTGTTACAGGCATTTAGCACATTCTGTGTTCCCATACAAATTTTAGAATTCTTTGTTCTAGTTTGATGAAAAATGCCATTTAGGAGACTAAAAACTATCTGTGAGAGTTAATATATTAAAGAGTATTTTTGATTGCTGCTGCTTCTCTTCTTCAATCAGATAATTCATGGCCAGTGTGATTATCAAGTGATTTTGCTTTTCATGCATTAGGCAGCACCAATAATTGGAGGCTAGACAAATGAACCTCAAATATCTATTATAACACTAGGATTTGTATGATCTCAAGGAAATAATACTAATAAATTCAGATAATATATTAGAATAATAAGTTGCTGCTTTAGAGAAGTACATGGATTCTCAGCAATACAGTTTGTGGATTCTCCAGTGGCTCAGATGGTGAAGAATCTGCCTGCAATGCAGGAGACCCAGGTTTACTCCCTGGATCAGGAAGATCCCTTGGAGAAGGGAATGACTACCAACTACAGTATTATTGCCTGAGAAATTCCATGGACAGAGGAGCCTGGCAGGCTACACAGTCCACGGGGTCGCAAAGGGTCAGACACGACTGAGTGACTAACACTTTCATTTTCACTTTTTTTCAGAGTTGAGAGAAAATATTGAAGGGAGAAGTTGAAGGGACAGTTTTTATTCTGATGACACAGCATTAGAAGTTTTTGGTTTTTTTTTTTCTATTTGCACTAAAAATTATGTTTTTTATTTTACCTCTCAAAATCCAGGGAACTGAGACTGAACCAAAAGAACTGACATAATGCTTGATACAGTCACAACAAGCTACATGGGTGACTGCACAATCACATGTACTTGAATGTACACCATTGGTTGTAGAGTTACCAAAAATAATAATAGTTTCATAACACAGCATACTTGATAGAACAGACAACTACAGATTTCATTTAACTTGCACATTTCATGGTATTTATTATTTTCTAGTTACTTTGATGGAAATGTATAAGAATTAACTTTTATGTGTTTTAAATGTCTTTTTGCCATTCACAAAACCAGAAATATTTATAGTTTCAGATCATTTTTTAATTTTATTTAGGTTTTTTCAAAACTGTGGTTCTCAAATACTTTTTATACGTGTTTGTCTGCTTATGGATTCAGCAAGTAATAATGGAGTACCTATTATGCATCAGATATCACACTAGGTGCTATGGATAAGATGGTAGACTGGTACAGTCCAATATTAAATTAAACGGTTGTTGTTCAGTTGCTCAGTTGTGTCCAACTCTTTGTAACCCCACTGACTGCAGTACGCCATGCTTCCTGTCCTTTACCATCTCCTAGAGCTTGCTCAGACTTCCCTGGTGGCTCAGACGGTTAAGTGTCTGCCTACAATGTGGGAGACCCTGGGATTGGATCCCTGGGATTGAATCCCTGGGTTGGAAAGATCCCCTGGAGAAGGAAATGGCAACCCACTCCAGTACTCTTGCTTGGAAAGTCCTATGGATGGAGGACCCTGGTAGGCTACTGTCCACAGGGTCGCAAAGAGTTGGACATGACTGAGGGATTTCACTTTCACTTTCAGAGCTTGCTCCAACTCACGTCCATTGAGTTGGTGATGCCCTCTATACATCTCATCCTCTGTCGTCCCCTTCTCCTCCTGCCTTCAATCTTTTCCAGCATCAGGGTCTTTTCCAATAAGTCAGTTCTTTGCATCAGGTGGCCAAAATATTGGAGCTTAAGCTTCAGCATCAGTCCTTTCAATGAATATTCAGGACTGATTTCCTTTAGGATGGACTGGTTGGATCTTCTTGCAGCCCAAGGGACTCTCAAGAGTCTTCTCTAACACCACAGTTCAAAAGCATCAATTCTTCAGTGCTCAACTTTCTTTACGGTCCAACTCTCACATCTATACATAACTACTGGAAAAACCATAGCTTTGACTATATGAATCTTTGTTGGCAAAGTAACATCTCTGCTTTTTCATATGCTGTTTTTGTCATAGCTTTTCTTCCAAGGAGCAAACATCTCTTAATTTCATGGTTGCAGTCACCATTTGCAGTGATTTTGGAGCCCAAGAAAATAATGTCTGTCATTGTTTCCATTGTTTCCCCTTCTATTTGCCATGGGGTGATGGGACCAGATACCATGATCTTAGATTTCTGAATGTTGACTTTTAAGCCAACTTTTTCACTCCCTTCTTTCACCTTCATCAAGAGGCTCTTTCATTTCTCTTCACCTCTGCCATAAGGGTAGTGTCATCTGCATATCTGAGGTTATTGATATTTCTCCTGTATATCTTGATTAATTAAATTAAATTAAATAAGAGTCATATATATTAAAACCTATATTTCATGTGGCATTGAAATTTTTGAGATATAGAATTTTTCTAAGATTACCTAGTATTTGGAGAAGGAAATGGCAACCCACTCCAGTATTCTTGCCTGGAGAATTCCTTGGACAGAGGACCCTGGTGTGCCACAGTCCATAGGGTCTCAAAGAGTCAGACAAAACTGAAGTGACTTAGCATGCACCCATGCACCTAATATTTTGTTTAATAAAAGACAATGATTGTAAAGTTAGGTGAAGAAAAGAAGACATATGAGTTGATGAGAGATAATAAAAAGTGGTAGGGTAAATCACTTGTAGAACCAAAACACACTGAAGAATGATATGAGTACAATACTAAAAGAGAATCAGCTGAAAAGTAATAGGTTGTGCTCAGAGAACGGAAACTTTGAAAGTCAGATTCTCTTGGTGACAGAAGAGAAGATTCTTTACCAGAGTCATATAGGAATGGGTTCTCTCTTCTCTGATATTTGAGGGTCAAGACCTTTTATTTGCTTATGTCATCTGATGCATACTAGGGCTCCCACAATCCATCAAGCCTGTTTTTACTCATCTGTAATAATAAACAAGGTTCAAATTCTTTTTCTCAGGATAGCCTCAGATACCATTAAATCCCATTAGATGAGAGGATATAAATGAATATTTCCATAGAAATGTTGCATTTATTTATTTCTTTGAGCCCGACTCTTGTATAGCCAAAAAACCCATGACTGTTGGAATCTAATCCACACTGATATAAGTGGCAATGTGCCTACCATGTAATATGTGTTCAGTAAATATTTATTGACTTTTGGCTGTTGACTAACTGATGATGTAATCACATGAAACCAGAAACAGCATAAATCCTTACACTTTTATGAGTGGAACTAATCGTTTCCTTCAGGAGAACCAGGGAGGGATAGAAGAAGAAGAAGAATGTGCTGTTAGTGACATTCCATTTTCAAAGCTGGAATGGGGTGTGGGAGGTCAGTGGGTCGAGGTTAAACCTCTGCAGCTAGCTGCCTGTCTTTTTTGTTGGGACCACAGGAAGTTGCAGAGAATATGAAAGATGTAGCAATCTCTTTTCAGGGTGATTTCAAAACATTTTGAGGATGGCACCAAGATCTAAAATGTGTGTATGTTCTGTTGCTCAGTCATTTCTGACTCTTCATGACCCCGTTGACTGTAGCCAGCCAGGCTCCACTGCCCATGGGATTTTCCAGGCAAGAATACAGGAGTGGGTTGCCATTTCCTCCTCCAAGGAATCTTCCCAACCCAGGGATTGAACCTGAGTCTCCTGCATCTCCTGCATTGGCAGGCGGATTCTTTATCACTGAGCCTCCTGGGAATTAATTAAGGTATTTGAAGAAATGTCACCAAAACATCTAATCATTTTAATATCTTTTTGTACTTCACTATTTCTTTTTGCTCTTCTTCAAAATTATCCAAATTAATGGGAATACTCGGTTCATTAGCTGGTGATACAATTTTCTTTAGTCTGGTGATATAAGAGATGGTGGCAAGGAAACTATATTTTTAAGAATAGAAAAGGAGGCTAATGCAAATTTTCTGAAGTAAATGGGGTTTTTATTACCTTAATGCTTTGTGTAATTTAAATATATTTATATAGTCACTTAGCAGACATGAATATTAAGCACGTATTGTTCTTCAGTGGTAGAAGGAAAATTCAGTATTAGCTCTATTGTTCAGCATGGGATTTTTTTCCCGCCAAAACTGTACAGTAAGTTTTAAGGAACAATATGAGTAGCTCTCATTCACATGCTGCTACTTGGAATTCTACACTAAGGAAGTATGTAAAAATGAATCAATTAAATCTAGACATTCTGAAGTGCATTCACTAAGTTTCTTATTTAAAACCAGATTTCAAATGTTTGGAATCTAAGAATAACACTGAGAAAGCAAATTCAATAATATTATTATAAACTTTATGAAAATACAAAACGTGTGTTAACCTAAAATAAAACCCACATTCCTCAACTAACTAGGAGTAATTCTGTGGGAGCACAGACTCAGAGTTTTTTCTTTTAAAAATTCATGTATTTCGAATATTCTAGAAGTATGGGTAACTAATTCAAAAGTGTATTATTATAAAGATCTTTACATGATACATATTATAAGCTTTCTTAGAATGTAAAGGGAAATGAACAATTACAGGAAATTCAGTAGCATATGAAGAAAAATAACATTTTATAGAAAGGTCTGAAATATTTTTTCCTTTACTCAGCTTCTGATCCTTCACATAGAAATGAGGCCATTAGACCAAATTGTCACCAAGAGACATAGGAGAAGCCAAGAGTGGTGATTGCAGTAAATCTAGGCATGGGATTCAAGGAAGCTATATGCCATCTTTTGTTAGTTGTATAGATTCCAAACTAATCTCTTCTGCCTTTTCAAAAAGCTATTTATGTACCTATCATTCTCCCTGATCAGACGGTACACTCCTTTAGACAACGGATGTTTTGATCATCATTTTACATCCACCTCTGAACCTAGCACAACGTCTAGCTCTGAGTAGGTGTTCAATAAATGTTAGAGGGATTGGATTTAATCAATATTGTCAAATAAAAGGTAAAAATCTAAAGTACTACTGAATGCAAAGAGAGCCCAATTATTAGCTAAGTCTCAAGTGATCTCCAACTAAATGGAAGAGAGTAATTCATAATTGAGGCTGAAGTAAAAAATTAAGCTGGGAACAATCATGGATTATTATTAGCAAAATGATTGGAAAGTTAAAAACAGAAATTTTTGGACAAATTTACTCACAAATTGGAGGCTAATGAAAATGGTTAGTGGTGAAATGAAGGATGAGGGGACAATCTGAACCTGAAATATTTGGAGAACAGTGCTAGCTTTAGATCATTAATTGCTATTGTATGAAAAGGGGATAAGGCAACCAAAAACCTAGGAAAGACAACATATTTCTTTCTTTGTATTAAAGGATATTACCCATCAGAAAGGTCAGAATATTACAGTAAACAAATAGTAAATGTAATTAAATTTTATACAAAGACAGGATGTCATATCTAAGGATGCACAGATGAGGGAATAATTTTCAAACATTCAGTGATTTAAGATTCCAACTTTTCCTCTTCCACTTAACATTTTAAATGCATCTTTAAAAGATCAACTAGGAAAGACTACAATGAACTTTAAAGTTAAAAAAAATTTCTCATTGTTTTGAACTCTCCTGTTTTTCTCTAAACTCTAGGCATATGCTGCTAGCTCAGAACATTGGACTGTTTCTATATTGCTCAGAGTTGAAAATTTTCAACTTATTTATAAATATTTAAATAGCGTTTTTTATACTCCAAACATTCTATATGTTTTAGGAAATTCTCTTATTTAATTCTCACAATGTTATAATAGAGATATAATTAATAGTGTTTCTCTTTACCAAAGAGGGACCCTGAAGTGTTTAGAAGATCAGTAACTTGGCCACAGCCATGCATTAGTGAGTGGTGGCTCCAGGTTCCCATGCTCAGCTCCCTGATTTCTGCTGTCTCCCTTGTACACTCATCATTCAGTGTCATCCATGTCACTCAGTTGAAGGCAGAAAAAATAAAACAAAAGACTGCAGAAAATTGTCATAATGCTATACAAGATATTATCTGTAAAAGTCAAGCACTGTGCTGTATCCAAAGCAGTTGCTAAATAAATAGTTATTCCTCATTGGTCACTAGTTTTATGGCTTCTTTTTTCTAAAATCTGCCTTCAGTTCCTCCTTTCTATTTTCTCTGCCCTTTTTTTATTCTGAAGCCATAATACCTGATTGAAGAGTCTGAGCTTCAGGGCCTTTCTTAATTACCTATTAATGCTGTAACAAACCAGCACAAACTTGGTGACACAAGTTTAATAAACACAAATTTATTTTGTGTTCAAAATCAAGATATAACCCTAAAATCAAGGTTTTCATAGAGCTATATTCCTTTTGGAGACATTGGAAGACAATCTGTTTACATACCTTTTCCAATTTCTAGAGACCACCTGCATTCCTTGGAGCATAGCCCCTTCCTTCATCTTCAACTCACATCATTCCAACTATTTCTATCATTATATCTCACTTTCCTGATTCCAGTATTACTATCTGTCTCTTTTCCCTATAAACAGTTTGTGACTACATTGAGTCCACCTAGATAATCCAAGATGACTTCCCATGTCAAGGTCTTTAACTTAGTCATTCACTCAAAGTCCTTTTTAGCATGTAAAGTATCATATTCACTGGTTCAGGGGATCAGGAAGTGGATGTTTCTGGAGGCCATTACTCTGTTTACCACAGGGCAGACTGCCTCAGTTTCAATCCTGGTTCTGCTGTTTATTTGCGGTTTTTTCCTAAGGCAAATTACTTAAACTTCCCAAGCCCATATCTTCTTATGTGTGAAGTGATGCTCAAAATAGGAACTTGTAGGATTGTTGTGAGGATAAGATTAGGTTGTACTGTGTTTATAGAGGACCATAACAACTGTCAAAGAGTAAGTACTCAATAAATATCAACTATTATGTTTGTGTTGATCTCATGTGATAGAAGCAAACACATGTTAATGAATCACAGAAATAAGTGCATAAATTTAAAATGCTCACATATTAACTTACAGTTAGAAGTACAACCTTGGGATTAACAATATTCTTATTTAGATAAACCAAAAAAGAAGCCATTTTACAACCAAAAGTTGATTGGATGGATGTAAAATCAAAAAAACAGAGATAAACAAGACAAGTCCACTTGCCATAATTTCTTTCAGTTAAATCTTTACTGTTCAAAATGTGCTATCATAACCTGGCAGTTTTTTAATATGCAGAATTCCAAGTTTCATTCTAGACCTTCAAACAAGAGTCTGAATTTTTCTCTGATTTTCAAATGATTTGTATGTACATTAAAGTTTGATCACACTAACTATGATAGTGCCTCAGAGCTAAAAAGTGCTTTGCCCAGGTAGGCCCACTTATCTCTACTAGTGTCCTCTGTCTCTGCTTTCATAATAGGAATTCACCACAACCACTATCCATTGAAACATTCTGTCTTTACATGTGTCAGTACTTTCTAAAGGACATGCCGCTATACACTTTCCCTTTGAAGTGACTTGGCACAAGTCTGTGCTGATTATTATGTGTGTGATTTAAGTTTAACTCTCAGTGCACATTCTTAAGTTCTTCCACTGTAAGCTGGCAAAGAAAGGAGAAATCTTACCTTCTGAAAGCCAAGGAATAACGATTATAAACACACCTCCAGAAATCAAGCACCCACTGCATTTCTTAAAAGCGCTAATAAATTGTTACTAAGCTAATATTTCAAAACTTAGGTCTACAAGAAAACTCAGATAATAAAATTAATTAATTACATTAATCCACCATAGCTAAAATTAAAAGACACTCCTAGGATGAAAAGCTGTGACAAACCTAGACAGCGTATTAAAAAGCGAAGACATCACTTGGCTGACAAAGGTCCGTATAGCCAAAGTTATGGTTTTTCCAGTACTCATGCATGGATGTGAGAGCTGGATGGTAAAGAAGGCTGAGCATCGAAGAACTGATGCTTTCAAAATGTTGCACTGGAGAAGATTCTTGAGAGTCCCTTGGACTACAAGAAGATCAAACCATCCAATCCTAAAGGAAATCAGTCCTGAATATTCATTGGAAGGACTGATGCTGGAGCTGAAGCTCCAATACTTCGGCCCCCTGATGAGAAGAGCAGACTCATTGGAAAAGACGCTGATGCTGGGAAATATTGAAGACAAGAGGAGAAGGGGACAAGAGAGGATGAAATGGATGGATGACATTACCAATTCAATGAACACGAGCTTGAGCAAACTCTGGGAGACAGTGAAGGACAGGGAAGCCTGGCGTGCTGCTGTCCATGGGTGCGAAGAGTCGGACACGACTGAGTGACTGAACAACAATACATCATAGCTAAATATTACATTTTCAATGGGAAGAAAAGGAAAAGAACAGTATGGGAAACATTTTCTCATACTGAACAATATTACTGAAGTATGCTTTTGAAATGAGAGCAAATGCCAAAGTATAAATTAAGTTTCTCTAATGAAATGTGCCCATTGACACCAAAAGGTAATGTCTTCAAACTGGATTGAGTCACAGGAGTCCACAGTCACAAAGTGGATTGAGTGTTTGTATCCTTAGAGATACAAAGACACCGACAATAATTTACTGAATTACATTTGAATATTACTTCAATATATACTCTCTGAACACCTGTTACGGTATAATGCTCTGTGCTGCTCACACTTTTGTCATCTAAAAGAAACTTCCCTTCCCTAAAAGGAACTTCACCAGACAAACCTGTTGATAAGTAAGTTTATTCTTATGTTATAAGTGAGGACACTACTCTGACAGAGATTTCCTTGCCTCAGAGAAGAAAGAAGGCAAAGTTAGGATATTTATGAGATTTTGGAGTCAGTTTATGGAGGATCTTTCAATGTGGGGGTGATGGGGGAAGGGATGACTAGCACCGAAAAATAATTATGATGTAATAGTGTGTATTGGTGGACACTGCAAAGGGAGGGTCTTGAGGTGAGGGTGTACAAAGAGAAGAGACTAGAAGACTAAATAGTTGTATAATGCTATGTATTGAAAAGTCTTGATGGCTTGATGTTCATTTAAATGATTTTTCCTGGAAGCTTCTAAATGAACAATAAAGTTACTTTCAACTTATCTTCCCGGTCAAGAGTTTCCTGGAATAGTAAACGTATGTTGGTTGATGAAGACAAGGGAATAATAAAGTGATATTGGTGAAGACAGCCTAATGGTGGAGTAGAGTTATGTTAATGTAGAGAATAAGCTGTGTGCTGTAGGTGGTTTCAGCTTTCATTCGAGTGACTCAAAGTTAAATAGGATATAATCACTATTCTAAAAGAATATATAATAGAATTTGAAAGCTTTTTTTGAGTACTAAAACAGATTTGTTCTGATTATAGAATGTTTAATTATTGATAAAAATAGAGAAAAATATAAACAAGAAAATGAAAATCACCAAATTCCACCAACATAACAGAGCATTTGACATTTAACATGTTTATATATTGTGTTCATTTGCATTTAGTTTATATGTATAGTGGCAGCTCAGATGGTAAAGAATTTGCCTGCAATGCAGGAGCCCTGGGTTCCATCCCTGAGACGGAAGTTCCCCTGGGGAAGGAAATAGCAACCTACTCCAGCACTCTTGCCAGGAGAATTCCAGAACAGAGGAATCTGGTGGGTGAAAGTCCATGGGATTGTAAAGAGTTGGACATGACTGAGCAGCTGATACACACATAATAAAATATATGCATTTTGCAACCAAAAGTTGAATTCCCATCATCAATAAGCTTCATAGCCAGCTTTATTTTTCACTTAATTAAAAAGTCCATGAACTTTTCTAATGTTATTAAATGTTCTTTGAAAACTTGAATTTTTAATGTCTATGTGTGTTTGTATATATTTTAACCTAATTAAGTTAGTGTCTCATTCTGAAGCATCTTTGCTTGCTCAGGGGCAATGAAAATACTTATTTGATATAACTATTTCAAAACATTTGGGTCAGAACTTCTTAACAGCATCTGTCAATAAGGACAGAGAAGAATGCATGTAAACTTTAATTCATTTGTTGAGCTTAGATCAAAACTGCTAAAATGTAGTCATAAAATTCCTTTAAAGCCTTATCTTTACCCTTTAAAGTAATTTTATGATGTTTTCTATAATATGTCAATGTTGTTTTTTTAAATACTAAATAATTTTCTCCCAAAGCTTTGAGTAGAGTTGATTCTCTAAGGAGTTGCAAGAGCTTTTATTATTCCTACTATAGAAGCTACGTTCTCAAGGGTATTTATAGCCCAGTTTGCAAATCATGATGGCCATAATACAATTCATACAGTATCAAAATAATTCTTCATAAGATTGTCTTGGATTCTGATGAAAAACAAGTCAGTGAGGAATGGAACCAACTTTAAATATTATACTTTATTACTGCATTTCTAACAGGAGATTTGGGAAGTGGGGAAAGGGAAACAACATTTGAATTAGTTGAGTCCAGTTAGATTTAACACCAGTAGCAAGAAAGGTTAATATTTGACAAGTCCAGCTGAACTGCACTGAAAGGAAGTAGGAAGACGGTCCATATCAAAAATTTTTTTAAAAAAATAAATAAAAGGATAAAAAGAAAGAAGCAACAAGCATTACAGCAGGAAACAGAGATCATAGTAGAAATGCACCTTTTGTTGTCACCATCACTCCGTATTAGCAAAATGCAATATTGTAGAAATCTCCTACTCTAAAAAGAAAGCACTAATTTTTAAAAGAGAAGTTTTTGCTACCTTTGGAAACTTTAAGGTCCCAGACTGGTAAATATTTCAAGAAACCAGGGAAGAAACTTTAGAGTGGAATTTTGCAGATAGTAAATATGATGAAGGTGAGAATAGCGACACGTCCCTTTTCCTAAAAGAATTACAGACATAAAGAGGTCAGGAACAGGAGAAAATTAAGTAATACAAAGAGTAACACAAAACTTAGATGACTTTAAGATCCTGATGAAACTAGAGAAATACATCAGACAGAAACAGAAGGATGAAATTGCCAACATCATAAATTTTATTTTTTTAACAATACTGATTGGAGCTATTCTCACTGGAGTCAGATTCCACACTTAATTCAGGACTTTAGCAGGTAGGAATACAAGAGTTTAGGAAGAGCTCTACAGCTTATTTACTACTCGTTGCCAAGTTTGTACCCTTAAAGTCCATTAGTTTTATACTCCCCCTCCTCCATCCTCTGCTAAACATTGTTTCACTCTACGTTTTTTATAAGTTTGACTTTTTTATGTCTCATGTAAGTGACATCTTGTGTTTGTGTGAGTGTGTGCATGTGTGTATGAGTCACTCAGTTATGTCCAACTCTGCAACCCCATGGACTTGAGCCCAACAGGCTCCTCTTTCCACGGAATTCTCCAGGTAAAAATACTGGAGGGGGTTGCCATTTCCTTATCTGGGGGATCTCCTCAACCCAGGGATTGAACCTGGGTCTCCTGCATTACAGGCAGACTCTTTACCACCTGAGCTACCTGGGAAGCAAATGACGTCATACAGTAAACTTGTTTTACTTGGTCTGACTTACCTCAGCAGAATGTGCTCACGGACCATCCATTTGTTGAAAATGGCAGAATTTCTTTCCTGCATTTCCAGCTTCTCTGATGGCTGAGTAATACTCCACTGTGTATATTACCGCGTCCTTTCTTATCCGTTCATCTATTAATGGACCCTTGGGTTGTTTCTATGTCTAGGCTATTGCAAATAGTGCTGCAATGAACATGGGAGTCAGTGCATAAAAAGGTATAGCGACACAAGAATAGACTCCTAACACATTATGAATGGAAATCAAGGGATATTAAAATAGGAGAAAGAGAGAGAGTTTGTAGAGTTCTCAGTAATTTTGTTTTGTTTTTGATAATTATTTTTATTTTTTAAAAAATGTTTAATTGGAGGATAATTGCTTTACAGTGTTTGCTTCTGCCTTACAATGATGCAAATAAAAATTTGGAACACTTCAGGAGTTTCCATGTCACCCTTGCACAGGGGCCATACTAATCTTCTCTGCATCATTCCGATTTTAGTATATATGCTGCCGAAGCAGCCACGTTTTATTTTTTTGACATGAGCAGATTAGAATATAGGAAAGAAATCAATTGCACTGTAGTAGATTCCTCTTGAAGGAATAGAATCCTTTTGGAATAGGAACCATTGGCTACATCTCATCTCAAAGGGATCTCTCTCCCAACTGTATTTAAATTCAGTAATAAGCGCTTGAAAACTGTATGGATTAACCAAAATCTTGAAGAAACAGAAACTACCTTTCAACCTTCAGATGTTATTCCTACTTTCTTTACTTTTTCCTCTAGGCTAAAACTTTGCATAATCAAAGAAAACTATTGCCTCTTCTGCTGTGGGCTTAAATTAGGAAGCCAAGAGCAGATAATATATTGAATCCTATGAATCCTAGGGAGTGGTTTATCTTATCTAAGATAACTCAATTATCATTAAAACTGTAGGTCCTTAAAGGGATAATTGAACATTGGTCAAAAAAAAAAAAAAAAAAAAAAAGGAGAAAGGAGAAATAGGAAGTTAGGGAAATGTACTCCTATACACAATTCAAATATTTCCAAGAAAGTTAGTATAATTTTTTTACCTCTCATTAAAATAAGTAGCTTTCCTCAGATATATTATACTGTAGTCTAAGTAAAAAATAAATTCTCAAAAATAGTTTTAAGAAGAGAAATAGTAAAAAAAAAAAAACAAAAAAAACTCAATATAAATAATTTAAAGCAGTTTATTTATTATGTGATAATAATGATAACACCTCACCATATAGTAGAGAAATTAATAAATATAAGTACTCAAGGGCACAACAAATATAAAAAGAAGTATGATGAATATTTTTTCTGTTGAAAGAGAGATATACAAAGAACAGGTATAATGCCAGAAATACAGAATAAGTTATTGCTTCTTGAGCATTGTCAGCTACACACTGGCCCTTGCTGTGGGTGCTTGCGATCTACCTCTTCAAGGATTAAATCATGTCCTGATGCAGCTGCTATCTCTATCACTCCCTGAAGGAGTTCAGGGTGGAGAGCAGAATTGATGCACTTTGTAGTCCTAGAAAATTGATAGGGCAGGTTTTAGATAGTTAGATATTCTTAGGAACTGATTTTATGATTCTTGTCTCTCCTCATATCTAGAAAAACACCAAAATCCTTCATGTTGACCACTGTTTCTTGTGATTAGCAGAATCTTCAAGAAACTAGCACAACTTAATACAGAGTGGCTTAATAAATTTTTGAACTTCAATGCTTTGGCACTTTATGCAGTTTTCGTTGTGCTGACATGGAGAATTTCCAAAGTGTAGTGTTATCCAAAAAAGTCAGAAGTAGAAAAATATCTGCACCGATTTATATGTATAAACTATTTAGTATACACCCATGAAGATGTACTGAACTGTCAAATGTCTAGAGAAGTGATCTTAACAATGCTGACTGTGGCGAGTTCTAGGGAGAGTAGTAGGGTCTTTTTATCTTCTTTTTTTGTGCTCAGTCATGTCTGACTCTTTGTGACCTCCTGGACTGTAGCCCGCCAGGCTCTTCTGTCCATGGGACTTCCTGGGCAAGAAGGCTAGAATGGGTAGCCATTTCCTACTCCAGGGGATCTTCCTAACCCAGGGATTTAACCTTTGTCTCTTGCATCTCCTGAATTGGCAGGTGGGTTCTCTACCACTGAGCCACTTGGGGACAGTATCAGGGTAGGGGTGTTTGAATATGGATGCCTTAACTTTTATCCTAAGGGCTTCCCAAAAGGCTAAGTGGGTAAAGAATATGCCTCCAATGCAGGAGATATAGGAGATATGAGTTAAATCCCTAAGTAAAGAAGATCTCCTGGAGAAGGGCTTGGCAACCCACTTCAGTATTCTTGCCTGGATTATCCCATGGACAGAGGAGCCTGATGGTCTACAGTCCATAAGGTCACAAAGAGTCAGACACAACTGAGTGACAATTCATGCATACATTTTTACTTTATACATGCTTGCATTGGTTGAATTTTTCCAATGACCATATATTATTTTCATAATAAAATAAAACTTTAACCTGTTTAGAAGTTAAGCTCAGCGTAAGTGCTATAATTATAACAGAAAGCACACTTTCTAATAATGATGTTGAATTTAAAGAGGGCAGAGGAGTTTCTGAATGTCTTCAAATGGTCAAAACAGTGTCTCAAATTTCAGGGAAAAAAAGCTTTCTAATTTGAGCAAAGAAAATTAATATAATTTTCCAAATAATTCTGGCAAAGGGAAAGGTTAATCTGAATTATCTAGATGATAAATCTATTTTTCCACTTCCTGGGACAGTGGGCAGTAGGATATGTTGAAGTATAAACGTTTTTAACATAGTCATAAAGGTTCTGCATCTTATATTCCATCCTTAATAGCAACTCTTTCTGCCTCAGTAATGAGTTATCTCCAGGTCATGCAATCACAGGGCCTTTGGAATACCATTTCTGGTGTTATCACATCTCTCAAGAAGCTTTCTTTCTGTAAAGTCAAAATAGACAAAATGCAATCAATCTATTAATTAGTCAATGTTACCAAATGGAAACTATAATAAAGGAGCCAAATTAGAGTTACAATTCCAGGAATCTTTTTGGATAAAGCAGATGGCTTTCTTCATTATGAAAAAAGGCGTGTAACAGTTAATCTTATTTCTTTAATGGAAGTTAGGTATTATCTACTTGGCATGTCTGTTTTCTTTAACTTTAAACAGTTACCAAAAATGTAACAACATATTAACATTTTTTTCTTGATGCATTATGAGTTTCAGTAATTTGATGCAACTATTTGTAAATTTAAAATATTCAGATTTATAACTGTATTTTAAATATGGGGACAGGTTCTTTTGTTGTAAATATAAAGCCACCTTTTAAATACTTTTCACAAAGCATACTTGTCAAAACAATTTATCTGGTCACAAATTCAACAGAAGTTTATCAAGTGAAATCTATTGGTTAATCTGTTCAGATAAAAGGGAAACCAATGGAAAACTAGGAAAACATACCTCTAAAGTGATGTGGAAGACACCCTGAAGATTCAGACATTGTTATCATGGAACTTCCCGTGCTCTCAGCCCAAATCTATTATAACCTTCTATTTATTTTTGTATTTTGGTGAACTTGTAACTACTGGCAAAAAGAAGGCTAGATTAGCATTTATGTCTCTAGAGCAGCTACTACTAATTTCAGATTGAGGGGACAAGGTGCTCATGTATTAATCTGATAACTGTGTGAATATGAAGAAGACCTTCCATGTCACATTTTAATAACATCTAACAATTAGGGCACACTTATTACATTTCTGAAGCTTTTTAAGTATCTCATTTCATGTTTCTTATAGAAAATCATTTTCACTAATATTTTTACTTGACACATCTAAGTGAAAAGACTTGGAGGGGACCATTCACTGCAAAAACCAGTGTGATTCAGCTTTAAATCAATTCAGAAAATCTCCACCCAGGAGCAAGGCAAAGCCAGGCAGAACATTAAGATCTGCTCCTCAGATCATGGAATTTACAGCTTAGGATAGTAGACCCACAAATTTGAGCTGTTGACTCTGCCTTTCCCAAAATATACTATGGAAAGATCTCCCCCTTCTTTCATCTCGACCTCTATCATTTACCTCCAGGTCTCTATTGGTCGATATTAATGTAAATTCCTTTCTCATTTAAGATTTTGAAAAATAAGACTAACAATATTAACATAATTTGTTCTGTGTAATTTCAAGTTATATTGTTATATTGGATTCAAATGAACTTCCACACCATACTCTACCAAGTATTAGTATCATCATATCATCTATGAACACACACCATCCTTAAAATAAACAAGTGAACAGGAGCACCTTAACCCTGCATGATGCTGGCAAAAAATAAACCAATGCAGCATGTTCTTTTCTATCAGTTATATTAATATATCTATGGGATATTTTAGAAATCACTGCCTGTTTTGAGATTTTATTTTAAAATTATTCAAGGTTTATGGCACTTTTGACAATCTCAAACCTTTTCTAAACACATGATGTTTTAGAAGGTTATTTATGGAGGCAGTTCATGCTCACAACTTAGGACTTCACTATAAATTCAGTAAATATTACTTATGGATATACTGTCAAATGAGCAGTATGATTAATGGGAGAGGCCTGGGGATAGCCTGTTCTACTTATAATGAAGATGAGAAATTTATACTTTCTAAGTTATGGCATAAAGGCACATCAAACCCAAATAAGTGCATTGGAGTATTTAAGAACCATATTCAAATGGTCTTCTTTTTAGATTTCTTTAAATAAAAATTTCATGACAGTAGAAAGAGCTGGGGTGAATTCAAAGATAAAGACCATTATTTGCCCTCCTCTGACAGTGTCTCACCAAGGTATTTAGAGAGCCTGGTGAGTGTGTTATCCAAACACTTTGTAGTCCCAGCTCAGCGGGCATCCACCCCCTCTGTGCCAGGTTGCCCTGCCTCTCCTGTGGTTATACTGTTTTTCGACTGTCATTTTTATTGAAAAATAAAAGCTAAATTGGAGTTTCAGAATACCTTCCATTTAACTCCTTTAATAAAATGGGAAAGATAAAAGCAACCTAGTCACAAGAGAAGTGTTTTTGAAAGCTATGCCTTGGATATCAGAGATGCAGAAATAAAAGGCTGCTTCAAAAATAGAGCCCACTGGCTTAGCTCTGGCCCTCTGCAGCTCTTCTCCTGTACTAAACCTGCTTTTAGCTTTAATTTTTTATTCAAAAGTTAAATGGGAGACATGAAATAGTTTGGATCAAATACCACAACAAATGAAAAATGTGCAGCAGATGATTCTTTTAAATGCATTATTCTTATGTCCTGGGTCAGACGACTTTGTCAGACACTTCTGTTTACGTCTGTTGGAAAAGAGAATATTTCTTATATATATTTACTCATAGAAATCTTCTTCTCACTAATCCTATTGAAAGATTAGCATTTCTAAGTGTTTGCCCCACTTAATATACTCATCAGCATAATAAAAATTCTGAGACTTACTACACTAAAACAAGAGTGAATTTAATTTTGTATTTGCTTAACTTATTTGCCCATGGAATCTTTTAAAACTTTACATTTATTAATGTCCCAGGGTGCTAGTTTGGAGGTATTGTGCTGATCCTGTTATACCACTAAAATAGTTTTAAAATCTTTTCAAGAGAAAGCATCCACTTAGCTGTGTAATTATAGCTCTACTTAGAGTATTTATGGTGATCATTGAATTAATACCTGACATAGATCAATAACTCTTTGGCTAATAGTAGTATCTAAATGCAAATTGGCTGAAAGATATTAGTATTCAAGACAGAATAACTCAAATACATCTAAATTTGGTGTTAAATATTTTCCAACACTGACAAATATAACTCAGAACATGGAAGAGGATGTAGTAGAATTTGGCAAAGGAAACATTTATACGGTTCTTTAATTTTGAACAAAAATTTGATTTTTTTATTGAGTTGATAATCTAGATCTATACTGTTTAATAACCTTAGTGCTCTGCTCTATTGTTTCTGTAATATTGAGTTAATAATTTAATGATGGTGACTCAAAAATATTCTGAGTTTTATTTTATTGTCTTAATAAAAGAAAGATGCAATTTGAGATTGTAATATTCTCTCTGGCTCTTCTACATCTTCAAATATATGTGTATATATTAATATATAAATTAAACTTATATATATAAAGGACCCCCATCTCAGACAATTGATAGTATTCTAACCAATTAAAGACAAATGGGGAAATGGAAGATATAATTATATTGAATATGTCTCTCAGGATAAGAGGACAAGACAGAACTGATGAAAGATGGTTTGTGAAGGAACAGCTACTTTGCTATGGCTGCTCGATGCTGAGGAGTGTGCTAAAAGCACTCTAGTGGCCTTCAATTAGAGCTGTCTCATTATTGTGAGCATAGTATTATTTTAAATTTGCTTTTTATATTTAATTAAATAACACCTACCCTACAAAGTACCTCTTATTGTCCATGCCAGCATTTTGTATGACTACCTTCAAAATAAGTTTCATAGAATAGGCAAAGAATAAACAGAAAGCAATTACTTTTGCTTGATGGACAAAAAAATAAAAGGAAAGAATAAGAAATTCGGCAGCCTGTCTTTTGATCTTATGAAACGATTTCATTAAAAAAGCATCATTATGCTTAATAATTACATAATTTTCCCTAGGATCCAATGAAAAGCAAAGAAGAATGTTTCAGCAATGCTCAAATATAAATAGCTTTACCATTGTCTTATGGTTTTCAATAAGGCATACTGATATAACTCAAATTGTGATCTTTACCAAATCATGTTGCCCATTATGGTATTCACTTACTTTCTTCTTTTAATTTTCTTGGCACACACCCTGGTCAGAGATAAAGGGATAACTTTGAAGGCATTGAATGCCATATTGTTTTTCAAGTATTGAAAGAAAAGTGTCCTTTATGCCATTACATTGCTCTTGAATATGTGAAGTAGAAAAGTATGTAATCATAGAAACTCTAATTTAGTCACTTAATTTGACATCAATTTTCAAATGTGAGACAATGTCTTTATTTTTATTTTTAAAATACATTTTAGTTTAGAGATCATAGCACATACTTTCTTCAAGATTTGTTAAAATAAAACTAATTCATTATGTAGTACAAAACTTTATTGTTTAATTTGTGTTCATTTGGTTAAGATGGTATATTTCTAGAATCACTGACTTTTTTTTATTATCCGTAAACTAAAGGAGCCTAAATACAATGGTTGTTTTTCTGCCTAAACAAGTTTGTACTGCGTGTTCAAATGCATTTTACTAATTGAATAAACAAGTACATAAGTGGTGAAAATGCGTGTTGCTGTTGCTGTTAAGTTGCTCAGCCATGTCGGACTCTCTTGTGACCCCATGGACTGTAGCCCACCAGGCTTCTCTGTCCATGGGATTTCCTAGGCAAGAATACTGGAGTGAGTTGCCATTTCTTTCTCCAGAAGATCTTCCCTACCCAAGAATTGAATCCGAGTCTCCTACTTGATAGGCAGATTCTTTTCCACTGGGTCTTCAGGGAAAGCGTGTATACAATGTTGTACTTTGAAAACATTTTATCTCTGAAAAGGCAAGAGAAAAACATGTGTGAGTTAATTGTAAGTTGATGATGTAATTAGTAATATTTGTCTTCTATCGCTAGGTATGTTTGGTGAGACACACTCTTCAGCAGGGAACACAATTATACATTATAGTAAAATAGTATTTAATTTTGGCACACGTCCATAGTAAATGACACTAGGCATGATTGGTGACTTGCTTTGGGTTTATTTTGCTTTTGTTGTTCTAGGTTCTTGAGATAGTTTAGATTATAAGCTTTTCTAATATATGAATTTAGTGATATAAATGTCACTCTCAGTACTGCTTTAGCTATGCCAAACAAATGTTGGCATATTGTATTTTCATTCAGTTCAGTGTATTTTAAAAAATTTTGTTGCCTTTTTGATGCAGTGTATTGGTTAGTTTCTCAGTGATTGGATATTTTCCTATTATACTTCTACCATTGATTTCTAGTCTGGTTCATTTGTGGCCAGAGAACACATTATCAGTCAGTTCAGTTCAGTCTCTCAGTCAGGTCTGACTCTTTGCGACCCCATGGACTGTAGCACACCAGGCTCCCCTGTCCATCACCAACTCCCGGAGCTTGTTCAAACTCAGGTCCATTGCGTCGGTGATGCCACCCAACCATGTCATCCTCTGTCATCCCCTTTTTCTCCTGCCTTCAATCTTTCCCAGTGTCAGGGTCTTTTCCAATGTCAGTTCTTTGCATCATGTGGCCAAAGTATTGGGGCTTCAGCTTCAGCATCAGTCCTTCCAATGAATATTCAGGATTGATTTCCTTTAAGATTGACTTGTTTGATCTCCTTGCAGTCCAAGGGACTCTCAAGAGTCTTTTCCAACACCGTAGCTCAAAAGCATCAATTCATGTAAATCCATGGCTGATTCATGTCAATGTATGACAAAAACCACTACAATATTGTAAAGTAATTAGCCTCCAACTAATAAAAATAAATGAAAAAAAAAAATTAAAAGTATAGAAAGAAAAAAAAAAAAAGCATCAATTCTTCAGTGCTCAGCCTTCTTTATGGTCCAACTCACACATCCATACATGACTACTGGAAAAACCATATATTTGACTATATGGACCTTTGTTGGCAAAGTTATGTCTCTGCTTTTTAATATGCTGACTAGATTTGTCATAGCTTTTCTTCCAAGGAGCAAGTGTCTTTTAATTTCATGATTGCAGTCACCGTCTGCAGTGATTCTGTAGCCTGAGAAAATAATATCTGTCACTGTTTCCATTCTTTCCCTACCTATTTGCCATGAAGTGATGGGACCGAATGCCTTGATCTTTGTTTTTTGAATGCTGAGTTTTGAACACATTCTATATGAAATCAATTATTAAACCTCAAATTAAATTTCTGATGCTTGTTTTGTGGTCAGTGTATAGACTATTTTGGTATATGCTCCATGGGCACCACTGAGTTTTTCTCTTGCTGATTTTCTATCTAGTTCTTCTATCAACTGTTGAGAGAAGGTCTCTGAAATCTTTACCTATAGTTGTGAATTTGTCTACATCTCTTTTTAGTTCTATTAGTTTTTACTTCATATATTTTGCAACTCTGTTCCTGGTGCATACACATTTTTGACTACTGTTCTTCGTGATAGCTTGGCCCTTTTTCATTATATTATATCCCTCCTGATCTCTAGTAATTTTAATTAGTCAATTCTCATTTTTTTAATAATATTTATATGATATAACTTTTGCCATCCTTCCAGTTTAACCTGCTTGCATTGTTATATTTAAATTAGTTTCTTGTAGACATTATATAGTTGCATCATGTTTTAAAATGATTTCTGCCAGTCTGTTTTTCTTAATTGATGCATTTAGGTCATTTGTTTGATTTAATTATTAATATATTAATGCTTAAGTCTGTAATTTTTTGTATTTTTTCTTATTTTTTAATTTCTTTCCTTTTTTTAAATGTTCTTTTTATGGGATATTTCAACTCTTTTTTAGAATTTCAATTTGATTTATGTATGGGATTTTTGAGTGTATCTTTTTGTGGTTTTTTTCAATGTTTTCTCAAAATATTATATATACATAACTTACAGTTTACTGGTGGTATCATTTTACCAGTTCATGTGAAGTGTGGAATCCTTACTTCACTTTACATCTCTTTATCTGCCTTCATTTATAATATAATTGTCAAATATTTCCTCTACATATATTTAGAGCCATGTCAAGTGGTATTATAACTTCTGTTCCACCCATCAAGCATTATTTGGAAAACTAAAGTGGAGAGAGAAAGTTTATTACATAATTCCATATTTTTGCCTACTCTATTCCTTCTTCCATTATGATGTTCCCAAATTTCTTTCTTTATCATTATTTCCTGTTTATAGAACTTCCTTCAGTTCTTTTGGTGTAGGTCTGCTGGCAAAAATTCTTTTAGCTTTCCTTTGTCTGGATAGTCCCTGCATTTCTGAAGGATACTGTCACTGGACTTAAGATAACTAGCTGACAGTTTTCTTACAACACTTGAAAAATATTGTGCCACTTCCTTTAAACTTTCATAGTTTCTAACAAGAAAGCTGCTGTCAAACTGCTCTGCTTCTTTAGATAAGGTATCATTTCTCCCTTGATGTTTTCAAATGTTGTCTTTGGATTTAGTTTTCAGAAGTTTGAATATAGTGTGTCTTATTTTGGATTTGGGGGATTTATCCCATTTAGCTCAACTTCTTGAATCTGTAAATGTATTAATATGTCTTTTGCCAAATTCAGGAACTTATTTTAGCCATTATTTTCCAATTACTTTTTCATTTCCCCACTTCCTCCTTTTCTATCTGGACTCTAATGTTAACTCTATCATCAAAGTCTCAGAGATCTCTGAAACTGTGTTCATTTTTTAAGTGTATTTTCTTTGTTTCTCACATTGGGTAATTCTATTGTTCTTTGACTTCTCAGATTCTTCCTCTGTCCCCTTCTGCTTTTGAGCACATCTGTTTGAGTGTTTATTTCAATTATTGTGTTTACCAGTTTTAAAATATCCATTTGTAGACATTTCCTATTTTTCAGATTAGTTTTAAACACCTTTGTAATTGCCTACTGAAGGAATTTTATGATGACCGCTTTTAACTCTTCCTATAATTCTAACATCTCTGTCATTTCGGTGTTGGCATCTATTGAGTGCCTTTTTTTCTTTTTCCCAGTTAGCTTGAGATCTTCTTAGTTCTTGTCTGACAGTTTCATATTGAAGCCTGAGCACTTAGGCATTATGTAATGGGATTCTGGATCTTATTTAAATCAGTTTTGGATGGCTTCCTTTGACACTTCTCTAACAAGGGAAGAAGAAGACAAAAGCTCCCTCCTGCCAGGGGCAGTAAATGCAGAACAGCTTGCCCCAGGGCCTCCTTTGAGACTCAAGGAAATGGGTCATTATTGCAGAGTAGGGGTGGGAATTCATGTCCCTCACTAGGCCTCCACTGGCCCCTCTTTGAATGGAAGAAGTAGGAGCACCTTGTCGGTATTCCTCACTTGGTCTTCATTAACATCATTCCAGTAGCCCCGAAGAAATGGTGATGTGGCTTCATTAACACTAAACAATGCAACACTTTTGATGTTACACTAGTCCTCCTCTGCGATTACTCCACTATGGAGAGAGAAGTACCTTGTTACTGAGGTGTAACCTTGGAATTCCAGGATCCCCTCACTCCAGTATTTACACCAAAGTGTTAGAGGGCTCGTTACCAAGTGTCAGGGATGATCCACAGCCCGATACCTGCTCTTGTCTGACGCCACACTAGCAGGTGGATTGAGGCATCTCATTTTCTTCTGGTAAGTGTGGAAGTCTAGGATCGTCAATCAGCCTTTGCTGCCATGACTGGGAGTGGGTCATTTGTTCTGTGGTCTTTTGGTTGGCATGTAGTGGTTACTGCCTAAACATTTTTTTGTTTTACTGGATTGTGTGCTCAGTCGCTTAGTCATGTCCAGCTCTTTGTGATCCCATGAACTGTAGCTGCCAGGCTCCTCTGTCTGTGGGCTTTTTCAGGCAAGCATACTGGAATGGGGCTCTTCCTGACCCAAGGATCAAACCAACATCTCCTATAATTGGCAGGCAGACTCTTTACCACTGAGTTACTTGGGAAGACCCTTACTGGGCTACCATTTTGCTAAGATTTGGCAGTGAGAATAGCCTTTCAATGGACCCTTTATGGTTTGTATTTGTTGGTGTTTCCAGCTCACCACCTTCTTTACCTCCAAGTTTGGTTATATGAAACAAGAAGAATATCTGGTAAACTCAACCACTGTGTCATTATTTGGGCCCCAATGTCACTAGCTGGTCTGCCTTCATCTTTCCACCTTCCAGTCTTTCTATGTTTCTTTTTCAAATATGTAATATCTAGAGCTTTGAATTGTACTTAATTGAAAGAAGAGGGAAAAAGTATATCTATTCCATAATTTCAGAACTAGCTACCACTTGATTTATTTTTCTGGAGCTGTGAATATACATTATGTTTCTTTTTCTGAAAAAATTTAACTCATTATTCCAAAAGGACATTACTCATTATTCCATTCTGGCTTTAACATAACGTATTATTTGAAGAAAAAAATATTCTGATTTCTAAAAAAAGTTTGGAAATACTTAAATCCAACTTTTTTCAACTGGATTTTGACAAAGTATTAAGCTCTACTGGGTATTACTTGAGTGATTATTTTCTCAGCTATCTCCAGAATGAGAAATAACTAGTAACATTTTAAAATAGATGGGCTTTCCTGGTGGCTCAGAGGGGAAAGTATCTGCTTGCAATACAGGAGACCCAGGTTTGATTCCTGGGTCAGGAAGATCCCCTGGAGAAATGAAGGGCTACCCATTCCAATATGTTTCCCTGGAAAATTCCATGGACAGAGGAGCCTGGCAGGTTACAGTCCATGAGGTTGCAAAAAGTCAAACATGACTGAGTGACTAACATTTTCACTTTCTAAAATAGATACATAGAAATTCATTCATTACACATAATAAAAATCCTAGCATATTGGGCATTAATTCCATTTTAAAACCAAAGTGAAAAGTATTGTAACTATAACACATTGTCAAGAGTTTTGCCAGGATTATATTACAGAGAACTAAAAGCTTAAAACAGTAGCTGCTGCTGTTTCAAATATGGAAAGATAATTATGCCAATCAACTTGAAAAATAAATTTATTTATACTCTGAGGAAGCAGAAGCAGCTTTTGAGCATCTAATAAAATGATGCTCTTACTAATTACAAAGGGAAACCTGCTGTATTAAGAGTGCTAAGTATTTACTTAAAACTTAAATACCAAGACTGCGTATATTATCAAGTTTGTGAATGTCTTCCTAACTTCACGAAAAAAGTATTGACCAGAGCATGTAGAATGTATTAAAAGAATAAAAGTGTATTATCTGACAAAGCTTGAAAGCCTTAATAATCAGACTTAAAGAATACTCATTTTTCTCCCTGTTCACAGATGAGAAAGATACAACTTTTCATCTTTCATCTAGATTTTTTTTTTAAATTTTATTTTTTTCATTTATTTTTATTAGTTGGAGGCTAATTACTTTACAATATTGTAGTGATTTTTGCCATACATTGACATGAATCAGCCATGGATTTACATGTATTCCCCATCCTGATCCCCTCTCCCGACTCCCTCCCCATCCCATCCCTCTGGGTCTTCCCAGTGCACCAGCCCTGAGCGCTTGTCTCATGCATCCAACCTGGGCTGGTGATCTGTTTCACCCTTGATAGTATACTTGTTTCTATGCTATTCTCTCAGAACATCCCACCCTTGCCTTCTCCCACAGAGTCCAAAAGTCTGTTCTGTACATCTGTGTCTCTTTTTCTGTTTTGCATATAGGGTTAGCGTTACCATCTTTTTAAATTCCATATATATGCATTAGTATGCTGTATTGTTGTTTATCTTTCTGACTTACTTCACTCTGTATAATGGGCTCCAGTTTCATCCATCTCATTAGAACTGATTCAAATGAATTCTTTTTAATTTTTAATTTTCATCTAGATTTTAATTAACCCATAAGAGCCACTCTATAACTATGCCACTCAAGTTCATCCTCACTGGAAACAAGATGATGGTATGAGAGTTAGTTCCATATCTACTGTAACTCAGAAGACAGGAAATGTACCCCCTTCAGTATTCTCCTGGGAAGTCTAATGACACATGAAGGTAACTAGAAGGACATGTGGATCATAGTGAAATGGGTCACTCAGAATAGACTTACCCAGGCTGAAACCCTAGCTTTTCCTCAGTTCTTATTATCAAAAAACATATGGATGAACATAGAGATGGAAAGAAGCAAACATATTAAGTGCAGTAAAAATGTCTGCTTCAATGAACTTGTCAACATTGCCTGAATGATGAAGCACAGATACAGATATTTACCCAGAGGGTTCCCTAGCACCATTAAATGTTCTGAGGACTGGCCAGACTCTGGATTTCTATACTGACAGCAATATTTTAAGAACATTTTCTACAAATCAGCAGTTGCATAGATTCTCAGTTAGTTAAGGGATACAAAAATGAAAACATCATAGTAGCAGAATATTTGACATATCAAATAAGCTTAATTTCATTGTCAAAGAGCTATTTTCTGTTAGAAGGCAAAAATGATTTTATTTGTTTGTTTCAGAAATGATTTTTTTTTTAATCTTCAAGAACCAGTTAAGACAAAGACTATGTATGTGAGTGTGTGTAAGTCACTCAGTAGGTTCAACTCTTTGCAACCCCATGCGCTACAGTCCACCAGACTCCTCTGTCCGTGGAATTCTCCAGGCAAGAATACTAGAATGGGTTTGCCTTTCCTTTCTCCAGGGAATCTTCCTGACCCAAAGTTCTTAACTGGTCCCCTGCATTGCAGGCAGGTTCTTTACCATCTGAGCCACTAGGGAAGCCCAAGGAAAGGCAATAGAAAGTCATAAAAAAAGATGTCATTGTTTTCATTGTAACCAGATTGATATAGAAGGACATAAGAATTCTTTCCACTGAAATAAAATATGACAATGCTTATGTATAAAATCTGGATTATCACAGACCAGTTGACACTGAATGTTCTTCCTTATGTCTTGGACACATCTCAAAGACATGCATTTAAATACTAAACCAAAAACAAAATCTGATTTTTTGAGAGTCCTGATAACGGAAGAGAAGAGACTTGGTGATTTTATGTCTACTAGAACACTGCAGAAAACAGAAACCCAATAAGTAATTTACTTGCAATATATTAATAAATGAGTGTGGGATAGATAGTTTAAAATCCAAAGCATACTACTTCTCTTTCCTTGGATCCTCTTAGTGTCTCCTTATAATATCATGTCTCTTCATGATAGTATTGAATGGAGTGTGCTGTGCAAAATGCAGAGGTTTCAGATGAGCTGAAGCTGTGAACCAGAAGCTGTTCCCCTTCTCCCAGTTTATTGAGGCCCTAAACTGCATCAAAATTATGGGTTTTTTTCCGGTAGTCATGTATGGATGTGAGAGTTGGACTATAAGGAAAGCTGAGCGTTGAAGAATTGATGCTTTTGAACTGTGGTGTTAGAGAAGACTCTTGAGAGTCCCTTGGACTGCAAGGAGATCCAACCAGTCCATCCTAAAGGATATCAGTCCTGAATGTTCATTGGAAGGACTGACGCTGAAGCTGAAACTCCAATACTTTGGCCACCTGATGCAAAGAACTGACTCATTTGAAAAGACCCTGATGTTGGAAAGATTGAAGGTGGGAGGAGAAGGGAATGACATAGGATGAGATGGTTGGATGGCATCACCGACTCGATGAACATAAGTTTGAGTGAACTCCGGGAGTTGGTGATGGACAGGGAGGCCTGGCGTGCTACAATCCATGGGGTCGCAAAGAATCAGACATGACTGAGTGACTGAACTAAACTGCATCAGAACTCAGATCCAAGCCTACGTCAGCTGTCCAGTTTCATAAAGATTTATAGAAACACTCTTTCAATCAACACTCTGGGTTGGCAGAGAGTTTTGAACACTTTGAAATAGAATTTATATTACTTACTTCAGTTCTGTTCTAATCTGTTAAGTAACTATATTTAAAATAAATTTTCTATTGTTTGGATTTTATGATTTGACAGTATAGGTTAAATTACAGAAAAAATAGAGATTCATGTTATTTGTTGAGATATTGGTCTTCACTATTCTCTTTTACCCCCAAGTGGCAGTAAAAAAGTTAAAACAGACTTAGTTCTCCACTTCAGTTACTGATGAAATATTTCAATTGTTTGGAAGTTATCTCTTTGAGAGACATCTCTATTTGTGTCATGACAAGATTATAGTCATCTATAATTCTGCTTGGAATTTAAGTAAAGGTTGACAGGAAACCTATAAAATTTATCAAGCAACAGTACAATTATACACAATCAACACATATATTGACACAGTCAACAGTATAAAATAAATTGTAATATCTGTATGAAATTGAGTTGGACCCCTCCAAAAGATGGTAGGGAGGGAAATTATAGGGAATAAATTCTTGACATAATTTTTTACACAATTATTATTCTATTGTTTAGAGAAAAAGTAAAACAAAACAAAACAAAATCCACAAGCCTAATAATGCAGCTGTTATGTCTAATGAATCATTGACATTTATAAAGATATTTATCTTGCTAGTTAAACTGGTCTAAGAATTAAACACATATTAAAAACATATAAACTATAATCTATGATAGATCACATTGGGCAAACAAAAATCCATCAGAAACTTATCAAGATTCTACATTCAGAGTGAGAAATTTTCCCTTTTGGAATCTACTAAAGGAAAATAGAGTTAGAAAATAAAATTAAGTAATTGTGTGGTGTTTAGGCTATGGGGAAGAAATAAATAAAAAGCTAATTGGACAGAAGAGTAGCAAGAAATCAAGGAAACCAGATTTCCTCATTGCTTGGGGTGTTTTGCTTCAATAAATTAGAAAGGTGTAAATTACACTCCAAACTGAAATTCAATCTACCCCATAAACAGAAAACTGCAAGTATGTATCTACCTTTGCATTTTTATCCATAACACTTTTAGGTATATGACAAAGGGCCCATCACCTGTTGTCAGAACTCTTTAAAAAAAATCACTTCCATAGCACATACCTTTCAAAATGAGTGTGACAGAAGTGAAATATTGACCGTATCTGTTTTAAAATTGCTGTTTAAAAGTAGGTTTTAAAAAAGCGAGTCTGTCCAAAGACTTGAAAAAATTAAGAGGGCAGCTAGAGTTGATTATATAGACTAATTGCTAAAGAGTAGGTAACTAGTAGATTAGACAGAAGTGCAAAGAATTGAGAAATACTGGAACATAGTTATATCAGTAGTGATATTATTCTCCAGGACAAAATTCCTTTAGATTTTTATTATAATTCCAAAATCTCCCCCCAAATCTGATACTGTCCCCACGCTTAAAGCCAAAAGCTTGGTCTAAGTGACTGAGATCAGTTTTAGCTTAAATATTCTCTGATTAAATATGTATATGAAGTGAAGCTTAAAAAAAGAAACAGTAGCACTGACTTAAAGTCTATGGTGAATTTGGAGAATGGGCTTGTTTATCTTCATTTAAGAAGTTATCAAATGTCATTTTAATTCTAAGTTTATCTCTTATGAGTTGTGGTTAAAAAAAAAACTTAAAAACATCTCATGGAGATATGCTTGAAATCACTATCAATTTCTATTACTATGCAAATTGAAAGAAGATATGCTTTTACATCAATTGACTGAAAAATACTGAAAAGATGGCTAAGGCCAAGTGTTGGTGGAGGTGTGGGGAGTAAGACACACTCAGGTGTTGCTGACAAGAGCATAGACCAGTACAATTAGCCTGGGGAGTACATTGGATTAATCATTACCATTCCTAGGGAAAGGAGAGCAGCTCTACCCAGAATATTCATATTCCAGAGAAACGTGATGCAAACCCAGATCACGTGCAGGATATGCATGCAAACGTCATTTGTAGTGGCAGAAATTAGAAAGAATCTCTGTGTCTCTCAGGAGGAGAGTAAGCTAAATGTCATTGATATGCACTGTTGAGTAAGGCAACTCAAGCTACCCGCAACATAGAGAAATCTTACAAAATACACTCTGGTTTGAAAAAAGTAAGAAAAGTCACATCAGATGAAATGATTTAGACAAATTAAAAATATATGCAAAGAAAGCAATGGGAAATCTTGTTAGAACACAAACACAAAACATTCACATTAAACATAATAAAGTGGTTTTCTCCATAAATGGAGGATAAGGGGGTTGAGGTGTGGTGATAAAATAGAATAAATAAACATCAGCAATAAGAAACAGACTAGTAAATAACAAATAAAATGGAGCAATACTAATATTATGCCATGATCTGAGAAATGAATGAATGAATCCTCCACATCTGAGGATAGCGCAAATGCCACACTTACACAATGGTGGTGGGAGCATAATCTGTTATATTCACTGAAAGACTGTTTGGCAGTTTCTTATAAAAGTCAAACATACATTTACCATACATACTAGCAATTCCACTCCTATATACTTACCCACGAGAGCAAAAATATATGTCTACAAAAAAGTGTACATAAATTTTCAGAGTATTTTTATTTCATAAAATTCCTAAAAGCATTGCAAATATTCAGCATGTGAATAGATAAATAAATGTGTATTTATATACAGTAATGGGATACTAGTCAGTAATCTAGTCCTTTGATGCACATAACAAGTTGTTGTTGTTGTTGTTGCTGTTCAGTCACTAAGTCATGTCCAGTTCTTTGCGACCCCGTGGACTGCAGCATGTCAGACTTATTTGTCCTTCACTATCTCCCAGAGTTTGCTCAAACTCACGTCCATTGAGTCGATGATGTCATCCAACCATCTTATTCTCTGTTGCCCTGTTCCCCTCCTGCCTTCAATCTTTCCCAGCTTCAGGATCTTTTCCATAATAAACATAAGATAATAAATATAAATTAAAAAGCAATAAACAACTTGCTGGGCTCCTCTGTCCATGGAATTCTCTAGAAAGAATACTGGAGTGGGTTGCCACTTCCTTCTGCAGCAGATCTTCCTGACCCAGGGGTTGAACCCAGTTCTCCCGCATTGTGGGCAGATTCTTTACTGTCTGAGCCACCAGGGAAACCTAATAAACATAACAACTTGGAACATTTCATATTATGCCAAATGAATGAAGACAGATACAGAAGAGAATCTATAGTATTACTTTTACATGAAATTCTAGAATAGGCAAAGCTAATCTTCTGTGAAAGAAAACGGATCATTCCTAGGTTTGGGGTATCTTATTCCATTCAGACTTCTATAATAAAAAATACCATAGCTGGCAGCTATGAATAATAGAAGTTTTGCTCTCACAGATCTGGATGCTGAGAAGTCCTACATCAAGGCACCAGTGGTGTCTGGTGCGAGCCCTCTTCCTGATTCAAAAACAGCCATGTTTTCACTGTGTCTTCATGTAGTGGAAGAGGTGAGAGAGGTCCTTTGAGATTTCTTTTCTGAGGGCACTAAACTCAGCTGGTAAAGAACCCGCCTGCCTGCATGCAGGAGACCCCAGTTCAATTCCTGGGTTGGGAAGATCCACTGAAGAAGGAATAGGCTACTCACTCCAGTATCTTTGGGCTTCCCATGTGGCTCAGCTGGTAAAGAATCTGCCCGCAATATAGGAGACCTGGGTTTGATCCCTGGGTTGGGAAGATTCCCTGGAGAAAGGAAGAGCTACCCACTCCAGTATTCTGGCCTAGATAATTCCATGGATTGTATAGTTTATGGAGTCGCAAAGAGTCTGACCCGACTGAGGGATTTTCATGTTCTTTCTTTCACTTTCAATCCTCTTTATGAGGGCTCCATTTTCATAACCTAATCACCTCCAAAAACCCTACTCCCTACCACCACTTCATTAAGGATTAGATTTCAACATAAGAATTTTGGGAGTATACATTCAATCAATCATGAGGTAGGGAGTTGATGGGGAAGGAGGATGAGGGAATTTGAGGAGTATTAGAAATGCTTTGCATCTTTATTTGAGGGGTTAATACTTATTTGAAGGGTTATATATATGTGTGTGTGTATATATATATATATATATATCTGCCAAATTCATCAAACTGCACACTTATTTTTTGGAAATTAGGTATCAATAGAATTGATTCTCAAAATTGCAAAAATTTTGTGATATGGCAACAATAATTACAACACTCTGAGAACATCAGGGACAATTCTGAAGTTGAACAGAGGCTATAAAATGTCAGACAAACTTGCTTTCTGAGAATTTAAGTGAAATACATTTGAACTCTTCTTTTTTAGGGATTTTATTTTATTATTTTGTTTTATTATTATTATTATTATTACTATTACTATGTTTGGCTGCACTGGGTCTTTTTTGCTATGTGCGGGCTTTCTCTAGTTGCAATGTGTGGGCTTCTCATTGAAGTTGGTGTCTCTTGTTGTGGTGCACAGACTCTAAGCTCACAGGCTTCAGTAGTTGTGACTCATGGGCTATAGAGTGTGGCCTCAATAGTTGTGGCACTTAGGCTTAATTGCCCCACAGCATGTGGGATCTTCCTGCATCAGGGATTGAACCCCTGTCCCTTGCATTGGAAAGCAAACCACTGGAAAGCGGTCCAGTCTGAACCACTGGACCACCAGGGAGATCCTTGAAATCTAATTTTAAAGAGTTCAATTAAAAGGGGAAAATGGAGCCATGATATTTACTGATTATGTGCTATCTAGTGAATTATTTTCACATTTTCCTTCACAAATCTTTTCCCCAGTTTACAAAGGAAACATTCAAGACTCAGAGATGTTAAGAAAATTGACCAAGAACTTCATTTTGTAAAGTGACAGAGCTAGCAATAAAGCTAAGTCTATTTAATTCCATAAATTGATTCATTTTGATTTGGAATTTTTTATGAATATTCTCTGTAATATGAAGTAATGTGCTGGGTTCCCAGGATTTCTGTGAGACACTTGGGCAGTTGTCAGTTTTAGAAATATTTCACAAGGATTTTTTATATTTTTCTTTAGACTCTCCCCCTCACACTAAATAGATCAGAATTTCTGAATTGCCCAAAATTTCAACATTAAACCTTACTAATTTGGATCAAAGAGATAATAGTTGGGATAAATGAGTGAAAAGTCCAAATTATAAGATATTCTCAAAGAAATATAGCTTCATCACTTCTAGGCAGAGACTGTAACTTGAACTCTCCTAATCAAGGCCAACTAATAGAAGTTCTGTAGTTGAACAGATTAGAACGATTTCTAATTAACATGCCAAAGCACTCTCCAAAATCCTGTTGATTGAACCTTGTATTGTGCATTCTTTTCATGTGAAACACACCAAAATGTTTTATTTAGTTTCTTATCCCTAAATTAAATTTAAAATATATATTATATATATATATATATATATATATATATAATACCTGATTCAGGGATCCATTTTTGGAGAATAAAAAAATAAAATAAGAAATAAATCAGTCTCTCCTAGAAATGCTTAAAATATGTCAAATCAGGAAAAGCAAAAAGAGAGAGGCTTAACTGCAGCAAAAATTGTTTTTTTTTTTTTTTTTTTTTTTTTTCTGTTTTTAAATCAAAGGTAGTGATTAAAATGTCTAAAATCCAGAGAGATGCCAAAAGGCAAGTATGAAAGCTAGCCCCTTGGAGTTGAAAGAGACTTCATACGTATGACAGGTTCCAAGGATTCTTCTCGCAAGAGAAAATATTTGCAGTAGGGGACAGAGAGAAGTCTTTTTTATATTAATTTCTTGAGCTGCTTGTCGCCAGAACCATCCCCTCTGCTGTTCCCTGTCACTTTTGGAGGTCTTTGAGCCAAGCCCAAGCTGCACGCCTGTCCCAACAGTGGTGTTCTTTCTTCAAAGAACCGTTGCTACAGTCCCTCAGTTCTATGCAGGAACTGAAAAGCCTTTGAAATCGGTGCAGCCTCACTGCACAGCTAGTAATAAGCATTAGAGAAAAACACGCAGCTCATTTGTTTAAAAGTTCATTCGCTCCAGTGTGATTTAGACAGATGTGGGGTGGGTTGTGCTCAGCGCAACTTAGCCCCGTGGCAAAGTAGAGCTAGGTCTCCTTTCAGAGAGCACCTCGGTCCCTGCCCATTGCTGAGCTTCTGCAACAATGGGGCTTTGAAAGAGAAAAAGGAAAAAAAAAAAAAAAAGGAAAAAAAAAGAAAAGAAAGAGAAAAAGAGAAAGAGATGACACCAGGGGGAGAAGCTGACAGCTGAGTCCAAATTCAAACAGCCCTTCTAGTGTCCAGGACAGAGGCACACATCTGAAGGTGGGCTGAGGTCTGGGTTCAGAACAGCCCAAAGAATTAATTTAAAAGAATTTCCCCGCCCATTCCCTGTAAAAGAAGCAGCAGCAGCTCTGGTAAAATACTTCCCAGATCATGGGGCACTTAGCCATGTAGATGCTGCTGTATTCGCAGAGACTTTCTGGGAAAGAAATCTGAGGAACAGTGGCTTCTGGGATTATTTTCTATCAGACACAAATAACAAATAAAAACCATTGATGTTTTTCATCGAATAGGGGATCTGAGCAATAAACACACATTACTAGCGACAGTTTATTTCCTCCAGAAACAATGCTCTTTGCTAAGAGGCATGTATTCATTAGTCATGATGCATGCAAAGTAACAGTCATTTTGAGATGTGGAACATTCATTGCAATCAAGATATGTTTTTGCTAACCTATGCAGACATACTGATAGCCTTGAGGTACGATGTTAATTCCACAGGCAAAAGGATCTATTGTTATGATCTCGCTGAAAGCTTAGAAATTGGTTTTATATTTAAAACCTTATTTTGAGAGCTGTCAGGCTACAAAAAATACAAATCCACTTATTAAAGAGTGCCAGAGATTTTTCAAGCAAGTCTTGAAAATGATAAAGTACAAATGACAAAATATAATATCTATAATATGTGTTTGATGTATTTAAAAAGCATGGCATGTTTCTTGGTCATCTCTTTAGACCACACTAAATTTGTGTGCACAATTACAACTATTATACAGTTTAGCCTCTTGTAAGTTAAAATAAAGCTTCAAAGAAATGGGAAGGCTAATTAGAAATGGGGTTATCGGAAGACAGTAATTGAATTAGAACTGAAATTGCGATATCCCTGTAATTAGGCAGTTGTGTGAGAATTTGAGTTTGGCGAAGTCCATGAAAATTTAGTCTTCCACTGAATTGCTTTATAATGGATAGAATTTGACAACATCTTGAAGACTGAATTATATTCTTTGCAGCCAAAGATGGAAAAGCTCTATACAGTCAGCAAAAACAAGACCGGGAGCTGACTGTGGCTCAGATCATGAACTCCATATTGCCAAATTCAGACTTACATTGAAGAAAGTGGGGAAAACCACAATATCATTCAGGTATGACCTAAATCAAATCCCTTACGATTATACAGTGGAAATGACAAATAGATTCAAGGGATTAGATGTGTGATAGAGTGCCTGAAGAATTGTGGACGGACATTTGTGACATTGTACAGGAGGCAGTGATCAAGACCATCCCCAGGAAAAGAAATGCAAAAAGGCAAAATGGTTGCCTGAGGAGGCCTTACAAATAGCTGAGAAAAGAAGAGAAGCTAAAGGAAAGGAGAAAAAGAGAGATATACGCATTTGAATGCACAGTTCCAAAGAAGAGCAAGGAGAGATAAGAAAGACTTCCTCAGTGATCAGTGCAAAGAAACAGAGGAAAACAATAGAATGGGAAGGACTAGAGATCTCTTCAAGAAAAGAAGATATTAAGAAGAGGTGGCAAGAATACACAGAAGAATTATACAAAAAAGATCTTTATAACCCAGATTACCATGATGGTGTGATCACTCACCTAGAGCCAGACATCCTGTAATTCGAAGTCAAGTGGGCCTTAGGAAGCATCACTACGAACAAAGCTAGTGGAGGTAATGGAATTCCAGTTGAGCTATTTCAAATCCTAAAAGATGATGTTGTGAAGGTGCTACACTCAATACGCCAGCAAATATGGAAAACTCAGCAGTGGCCACAGGACTGGAGAATGTCAGGTTTCGTTCCAATCCCAACGAAAGAGAATGTCAAAGAATGTTTAAACTACTGCACAATTGCACTCATCTCACATGCTAGCAAAGTAATGCTTAAAATTCTTCAGGTCAGGCTTCAACAGTACATGAACCATGAACTTCCAGATGTTCAAGCTGGATTTAGGAAAGGCAGAGGAACCAGAGATCAAATTGCCAACATCTGTTGGATCATCGAAAAAGCAAGAGGATTCCAGAAAAACATCTACTTCTGCTTTATTGACTATGTCAAAACCTTTGTGTGAATCACAACAAACTGTGGAAAATTCTGAAAGAGATGGGAATACCAGACTGCCTGACCTGCCTCCTGAGAAATCTGTATGCAGGTCAAGAAGCAGCAGTTAGAACTGGACATGGAACAACAGACTGGTTCCACATAGGGAAAGGAATACATCAAGGCTGTATATTGTTGCCTTTCTTATTTAATGCATATGCAGAGTACATCATGAGAAATGTCAGGCTAGATGAAGCACAAGCTGGCATCAGGATTATTGGGAGAGATATCAATTACCTCAGATATGCAAATGACACCACCCTTATGACAGAAAGCAAAGAAAAACTAAAGAGCCTCTTGAGGAAAGTGAAAGAGGAAAGTGAAAAAATTTGCTTAAAACTCAACATTCAGAAAACTAAGATCATGGCCTCTGGTCCCCTAACTTCATGGCAAGTAGATGGGGAAACAGTGGCTGACTTTGTTTCTTTGGGCTCCAAAATCACTGCAGATGGTGACTTTAGCCATGAAATTAAAAGATGCTTGCTCCTTGAAAGGAAAGCTATGGCCAGTCTAGACAGCATATTAAAAAGTAGAGACATTACTTTGCCAACAAAGGGCCATCTAGTCAAAGATATGGCTTTTCCAGTACTCATGTCCAGATGTGAGAATTGGATTATAAAGAAAGCTGAGCACTGAAGAATTGATGCTTTTGAACTGTGCTGTTGGAGAAGACTCTTGAGAGTCCCTTGGACTGCAAGGAAATCATACCAGTCAATCTTGAAGGAAATTAGTCCTGAATATTCATTGGAAGGTTTGATGCTGAGGGTGAAGCTCCAGTACTTTGGCTACCTGATGTGAAGAACAGACTCATTTGAAAAGACCCTGATGCTGGGAAAGACTGAAGGCAGGAGGAGAAGTAGACAACAGAGGATGAGAGGGTTGGATGGTATCACCAACTCTATGGACATGAGTTTGAGCAAGCTCCGAGAGTTCATGATGGGCAAAGAAGACTGTTGTGCTGCAGTTCATGGGGTCACAAAGTGTCGGACACATCTAAGGGAGTGAACTGAAATGATTGAAGATCGAATGAAACAGACTTCTAGTTTGTGGGATGAGAAGGCTGTGAGTATAGTGTAGAAGAGCTGATCTGGAGCTGTATAAACTTGGTTTGAATCCTGTCCTATGTACCTACTATCTTAAAAACTATTGAGCAATAAGCAACCAGATGCACGATGGATTATTCAGAAAGTCAACTGTGAGAGAGTTCACCTTCAGGATATTTACAAAGGAGTGCCCTGGAACCAACACTTGTGGAGAAGAAGGGAAGTGTACAGAAGAGATTCCTGTCTGGTTGATGAACACGTGGAACTCTGGAGCTCAAAGGGTTCTTCAGGAATGGTCAGGTCTTGATACTCTCACATCTGTTTTTCCTATTGGATGGTATCTAAGAGTCGATGTTTTCAAACTGTGATACTTGAGAAAACTCTTGAGAGTCCCTTAGACAGCAAGGAGATGAAGCCCATCATCCTAAAGGAAGTCAACCCTGAAATTCAACCCTGAAAGGACTGATGCTGAAGCTGAAACTACAATTACTGGCCATCTGATGCAAACAGCCAACTCATTGGGAAAGACCTTGATTCTGGGAAAGATTGAGGGCAGGAGGAGAAGGGGATGACAGAAGATGAGAAGGTTGGATAGCATCACTGACATAATGCTATCAGTGGACATGAACCAGGGCAAACTCTAGGAGATGGTGAAGAAGGACAGGGAAGCCTGGGGTGCTGCAGTCAATGGGATCACAGATTTTTACACGACTTGGCAACTGAACAACACCAAAAGGATTGCAATTACTATTCATTTCAAAATGGACATAATTTTTAAATAGTAGGCTAGAAAATTATCCTACAACTGATTACATAAAATAGAATTAAAGTAAAATTTTAGTTGTTAAAAAATATGTTGAAAGTATAACACATGCACCTACTAAGTGGGAACTACTAATCTGTTATTTATAAATATTACAAAAGGAAATAGGCAGTGAGCAGCATCTCAACATATTTAAAGGGATTAGTTTCACTTCACTATTAAAAGGAAAAGTGCAGCTAATTCCCAGCTCTCAGCAATTCCTATATGCATGCTAACACATAGTCTGTATAACATTGTTTGATATCTTTTTATTTTCTTTTGAACTTTTTGTTTTGTATTCGGATGTAGGCAATTAACACTGTTGTAATAGTTTCAAGTGGAACAGTCATACATATACATGTATCCACTTAATACCTTTAAAGCAGCTATTTTTTAATGCTGTTAAATATTACAGCACAGAAGATGGCTATTGTGTCCATATACAACTATTATCCCTAAACTTATATTAAATCAAGTGCATAAAAAATATCATGATATTTTTCTGAAACACTAATACTGTATGGTGCCTTCTTCAGATCAAGGCTTAATACATTTTCTTTTTCTATACAATATTCAGTAATACAAGGATATTTGTTGTTCATTTAGCTCTAAAGAACATACCCATTTTTTAATGGGACAGCTATTTCACATACAGGCCCTGTTGTTCCACTGAGTAGCAGATAAAATACTGCCATAGACTGAATGTTTATTTCCCTTCATTATATCTTTTCTATTCCAGAAATTCTTTCCAACACTTGCAATTACACCACAACCACCTTCAAGCCATCATTTAGACTTTACTAATCTGCTTTGCTTATTTTTTGAAAACTACTTATTTGAAAACATTGAGTCTTAATTGCAGCACATGGGGTCTTCACTGCCTCATGCAGGGCCTTTCATTATGGTGCATAGCCCCTCTAGTTGAGGCATGGAGGCTTAGTTGCTCAGTGGCATGTGGAATCTTGGTTTCCCAATGAGATATTGAAGTCCAGTCCCCAACGTAATGATATTTGGAATTGGGGTCTGAGAGTTAATTACAGTAACAGTTCAGTCACTCAGTCGTGTCTGGCTCTTTGCGACCCCATGAACTGCAGCACGCCAGGCCTCCCTGTCCATCACCAACTCCTGGAGTTTACTCACTCATGTTCATTGAGTCAGTATGCCATCCAGCCATCTCATGCTCTGTCATCCCCTTCTCCTCCTGCCCTCAATCTTTCCCAGCATCAGAGTCTTTTCCAATGAGTCAGTCCTTTGTGTCAGGTGGCCAAAGTATTGGAGTTTCAGCTTCAGCATCAGTCCTTCCAATAGATATTCAGGACTGATTTCCTTTAGGATGGGCTGGTGGGGTCTCCTTGCAGTCCAAGGGACTCCCAAAAGTCTTCTCCAATATCACAGTGTAAAAGCATCAACTCTTCAGTGCTCAGCTTTCTTTATAGTCCAACTCTCACATCCATACATGACCACAGGAAAACCATAGCCTTGGATAGATGGATCTTTGTCGACAAAGTAATGTCTCTGCTTTTTAATATGTTGTCTTGGTTGGGCATAACTTTCCTTCCAAGGAGTAAGCATCTTTTAATTTCATGGCTACAATCACCATCTGCAGTGATTTTGGAGCCCAGCAAAATAATTCAGCCACTGTCTCCCCATCTATTTCCCATGAAGTCATGGGACCGGATGCCATGATCTTAGTTTCCTGAATGTTGAGTTTTAAGCCAACATTTTCACTCTCCTCTTTCACTTTCATCAAGAGGCTCTTTAGTTCCTCTTCAATTTCTGCCATAAGGGTGGTGTCACCTGCATATCTGAGGTTATTGATATTTCTCCCGGCAATCTTGATTCCAGCTTGTACTTCCTGCAGACAACATTTTTCATAATGTACTCTGCATATAAGTTAAATAAGCAGGGTGACAATTTACAGCCTTGACATACTCCTTTTCCTGTTTGGAACCAGTCTGTTGTTCCATGTCCGGTACTAACTGTTGCTTCCTGACCTGCATACAGGTTTCTCAAGAGGCAGGTCAGGTAGTCTGGTATTCCCATCTCTTTCAGAATTTTCCACAGTTTATTGTGATCCAAATAGTGAAGGTCTTTGGCATAGTCCATAAAGCAGAAATAGATGTTTTTCTGGAACTCTCTTGCTTTTTCAAAGATCCAGCGGATGTTGGCAATTTGATCTCTGGTTCCTCTGCCTTTTCTAAAACCAGCTCGAACATCTGCAAGTTCAGGGTTCAAGTACTGTTGAAGCCTGGCTTGGAGAATTTTGAGCATTACTTTACTAGTGTGTGAGATGATTGCAAGGTAGTTTGAGCATTCTTTGGGATTGCCTTTCTTTGGTATTGGAATGAAGACTGACCTTTTCCAGTTCTGTGGCCACTGCTGGGTTTTCCAACTTGCTGACATATTGAGTGCAGCGCTTTCACAGCATCATCTTTCAGGAATTGAAATAGCTCAACTGGAATTCCATCACCTCCACTAGCTTTGTTCATAGTGATGCTGCCTAAAGCCCACTTGACTTCACATTCCAGGATGCCTGGCTCTAGGTGAATGTGAGCAATCCCACCATCATGATTATCTGGGTCATGAAGATCTTTTTTGTATAGTGCTGTGTATTCTTGCCACCTCTTCTTAATATCTTTTGCTTCTGTTAGGTCCCTACCATTTCTCTCCTTTATTGAGCCCACCTTTGCACAAAATGTTCCCTTGGTATCTCTAATTTTCTTGATGAGATCTCTAGTCTTTCCCATTCTATTGTTTTCCTCTATTTCTTTGCACTGATCATTGAGGAAGGCTTTCTTATCTCTCCTGGCTACTCTTTGGAACTCTGCATTCAAATGCGTATATCCTTCCTTTTCTCCTTTGCTTTTCACTTCTCTTTTTTTCTTAGCTATTTGTAAGGCCTCCTCAGACAACCATTTTGCTTTTTTGCATTTCTTTTTCTTGGGGATGATCTTGATCCCTCTCTCCTGTACAATGTCATGAACCTCCGTCCATAGTTCATCAGGTACTCTGTCTATTGGATCTAGTCCCTGAAATCTATTTCTCACTTCCACTGTATAGTCATAAGGGATTTGATTTAGGTCATACCTCAGTGGTCTAGTGGTTTCCCCATTTTCTTCAATTTAAGTCTGAATTTGGCAATAAGGAGTTCATGATCTGAGCCACAGTCAGCTCCCGGTCTTATTTTTGCTGACTGTATAGAGCTTCTCCATCGTTGGCTGCAAAGAATATAATCAATCTGATTTCGGTGTTGATCATGTGGTGATGTCCATGTGTAGAGTCTTCTCTTGTGTTGTTGGAAGAGGGTGTTTGCTATGGCCAGGGTGTTCTCTTGGCAGAACTCTATTAGCCTTTGCCCTCCGTCATTCTGTACTCCAAGGCCAAATTTGCCTGTTACTCCAGGTGTTTCTTGACTTCCTACTTTTACATTCCAGTCTCCTATAATGAAAAGGATATCTTTTTCGAGAGTTGATTATATGACTTTTAAAAGGGATCCCACTTCCACTTTGTAAGGACACAGTAAGATGAAGGCTGCCTATGAATCAGGAAATTGACCTACACCAGCTATCAAATTAGCCAGTGACTTGATCTCCAAGTTCCCAGCTTCCATGTGGGAAATGCTTTTCTGTGCATATAAGATGCACAATCTACGATATTTTGTTATAGCAACCGATTGAAACAGACACTGAAAACAAAGCATATATAATGTATATATTTCCCATTTTTCTTTTCTTGCTGTTTTCATATTAAGGCAAAGTTTCAGTTCAGTTCAGGCTTCCCCTGTGGTTCAGCTTGTAAGAATCCGCCTGCAATGAGGGAGAACTGGGTTCAATCCCTGGGTTGGGAAGATCCCCTGGAGGAGGGAAAGGCTACCCACTCCAGTATTCTGGCCTGGAGAATTCCATGGACTGTATAGTCCATGGGCTCGCAAAGAGTGAACACAACTGAGAGAATTTCACACTCACTTACTCACTCCCGTTCAGTCGCTCAGTCATGTCCAACTCTTTGTGATCCCATGGACTGCAGCACTCCAGGCCTCCCTGTCCATCACCAACTCCCAGAGTTTACTCAAACTCATGTCCATTGAGTTGGTGATGCCATCCAACCATTTCATCCTCTGTTGTCCACTTCTCCTCTAGCCTCCAGTCTTTCCCAGGACCAGGGTCTTTTCCAGTGAGTCAGTTCTTTGCATCAGGTGGCCAAGAACTGGAAGTTCAGCTTCAGCATCAGTCCTTTCAATGAACATTCAGGACTGATTTCCTTTAGGGTGGACTGGTGGGATCTCCTTGCAGTCCGAGGGACTCTCAAGAGTCTTCTCCAACACCACAGTTCAAAAGCATCAATTCTTCAGTGTTCAGCTTTCTTTATAATCCAACTCTCACATCCATACATGACTTCTGGAAAAACATAGCTTTGACTAGACAGAACTTTGTTGGCAAACTAATGTGTCTACTTTTTAAGATGCTGTCTAGGTTGGTCATAGCTTTTCTTTCAAGGAGCAAGCATATTTTAATTTCATGGCTAAAGTCACCATCTGCAGCGATGTTAGAGCCCGCCAAATAAAGTCTCTCACTGTTTCCACTGTTACTCCATCTATTTGCCATGAAGCGATGGCACCAGATGCTATGATCTTAGTTTCCTGAGTGTTGAGTTTTAAGCCAATTTTTTCGCTGTTCTCTTTCAATTTCACCAAGAGGCTCTTCAGTTTTACTTCACTTTCTGCCATAAGAGTATTGTCATCTGCATGTCTGAGGTTATTGATATTTCTCCTTGTAATTTTGATTCCAGCTTGTGCTTCATCCAGCCCATCATTTCTCATGATGTACTCTGTATATAAATTAAATAATCAGGGTGACAATTTGCAGCCTTGACATACTCCTTTCCCTATTTGGAAACAGTCTGTTGTTCCATGTCCAGTTCTAACTGTTGCTTCCTGACCTGCATACAGATTTCTCAAGAGACAGGTCAGGTGGTCTGGTATTACCATCTCTTTCAGAGTTTTCCACAATTTATTGTTATCTACACAGTCAAAGGCTTTGTCATAGTCAATAAAGCAGAAGTAGATGTTTTTTCTGGAATTCTCTTGCTTTTTCGATGATTCAACAAATGTTGGCAATTTGATCTCTTGTTCCTCTGCCTTTTCTAAATCCAACTTGAACATCTGGAAGTTCAGGGTTCACCTACTGTTGAAGCCTGGCTTGAAGAATTTTGAGCATTATTTACTAGCGTGTGAGAAGAGTGCTATTGTTCGGTAGTTTGAGCATTCTTTGGCATTGCCTTTCATTGGGATTGGAATGATTACTGACCTTTTCCAGTCCTTGGCCACTGCTGCGTTTTTCAAATTTGCTGGCATGTGGAGTGTAGCACCTTCACAGCAATATCTTTTAAGATTTGAGATAGCTCAACTTGAATTCCATCACCTCCACTAGTTTTGTTCATAGTGATGCTTCCTAAGGCCCACTTGACTTCACATTCCAGGATGTCTGGCTCTAGGTGAGTGATTATACCATCATGATTATCTGGGTTGTGAAGATCTTTTTTGTACAGTTTTGTGTATTCTTGCTACCTCTTCTTCCCTCTTTGCACATTTTTTTGCAAAGAACATTTTTGAAATTTTCCCTTAGTATCTCTAATTTTCTTGATGAGATCTCTAGTCTTTCCCATTTTATTGTTTTCCTCTATTTCTTTGCACTGATCACTGTGGAAGCCTTTCTTATTTCTCTTTGCTATTCTTTGGAACTCTGCATTCAAATGGGTATATGTTTCCTTTTCTCCTTTGCTTTTCACTTCTCTTCTTTTCACAGCTCTTTGTAAGGCCTTCTTGGACAGCCATTTTGCCTTTTGCATTTCTTTTTCTTTGAGATGGTCTTGATTCCTGTCTTAATAAACAAAGCTTATTAATATGGAAATGTCTATAGAAAAATTATTAACAATGTATTTCCCTAATATGTCAGTAGCACGGTGTTATAAATTTGTGGGAGTCTGAAATCCTTATGTCTCACTTCAGAGTTTGAGCAATTATCATTTAGCTAAAAATATAAACTCACAAAACAGAAATATGTCACAAGAAGGATTCTGTTTTTGCAGATTCAGTGCAAAATCCAGAAGTTTGTCTAATACATATATTTCTTATAATTTTAATGAATAGAAATAAATATTGATTGTTCAGTGAAAAGTGAGATCTTGCACATTGCATTTTAGTCACCAATGATTAATTTTAAATTTTAGTTTATTAATTTCAGTGAAAAGCAAAATTATCATTGATATATATATATATATATGATAGTATATTGTTTGTAGTTATGTTTTTCACAAGGTTTATTATGTAGAATAACTTGTTGACAATTATAAGATTTTCCTGCTACTTTATAGCTCCACTTGAAAACAGGTATTTTAAGTATTACATACTGCATAAAAAATTGATCATTTTTTTTAGGTAATTAAAGATGTTCAAATATATATATATCAAAAATATATATCACAGTATTTTCAGTTGCTTTGTATGAAGTCTGCATTACTGTATGTTGTCTCCACTAAACAATTTTTGCTTGAGGCAGAATAAAACAAAACTTTTTTCAGCTATGACATTTAAATCAAGTCTACATCATAATGATCAAATCAATTACTGTAATGAAGATGAACTTGTCTGGAATGTCAGAGTTTAATAATAAAGAACATTTTAGATTGGGAGGAGATGATTTAACTTCAGTATGAGGGAGCAGAAGGAAACATCTTAATGAGGATAAAATGATGCTGAAAAAGCACACGTTGAAAATAAAGGTGCACAGAAAGAGCTGTAATCATGAGAGTGTGATGAGGTAGACAGTAATTTGTATCTATAAACTAACAGCTTCTCTTTGCCAGACCCTGCCCCACATAAGACATGTGCATTTGATGGATGGTAGAATTTTAGCATTAGAATTATAGATGCAGGAATTTTAAAATGAAAAGGATCCCATCATCTCTGAAAGGAAGATAGACAAGAGACTGAGACAGCTTAGTGATGTTTCTAAGATAACAAGTTACATAGGAGATCTGGGACCAAATTTCCAATCTCTTTGCATCTAGTTTTATACTTATTTTTTTCACCATTTTTGTTCTATTATTTTGGCTATTTCTAAAAATTAAATGCAACATTTTCCTACATTTTCTTATGTAGGATGTATTTGAAGAAGCTTTCTTGGAGCATGCTCATGTTAACTTATTCAGATCTTTATTCAGTCAACCATATTACTGTGGGATTCAAAAAATAGTGAGAGGGCTTTTGTGTTACAAAATATTTGAAGGTATTACAAAATAATACACAAAAGAGTATCTGTAAGGACAAAAGTTAGAGTGACTGACAGGCCACTGAAATTGTTCTGAAGTTTTATTATTATTCCAGTATGGTAATGCCAACAGATCAGCAGATAATTGATGCTGAAAAGATAATGTGTGCCTCACAGTTCCCAAAAGAAAGGAGCAGGCCATGCCTTGCAGGACAATGTGGGGAAGGACCAAGGCCAGGTAGGAGAAGAAGGAGAGGAGAAAAATTCTATCAAGAGCCGTTATTGCAGTTTCATAGGAAAGAAGAGGGTAAGCAGGCTGGTTTGAATAATGCCAGCAGGGTGCAGAGTGCAGGAGTTTTCTCTAGTTGTCTGGGGTCTGTCCTTGGGATGATTAAGGTAGGAAAATAATGGTCCAAAGTTCAAGAGCCTGGTAGATGAGGTGAGTGGTAGACTCTGGATTGATTTTTTTTGCCAAGGGAGGCATGTGTGCATGCTAAGTCGCTTCAGTCACATCCAACTCTTTGAGACCCTATGGACTGAAACTCACCAGGCTCTTCTGTCCATGGATTTCTCCAGGCAAGAACACTGGAGTGAGGGACAAAATACTTGTGTGTTTCCCATAGGATTAAGAGAACAATTAAAATATGCATAAACAGGTCTTTGAAAATGTGGCATTTATATTTTCATGTAGATTTTTATTTGCATATAATATTCTAGCTACCAGTAAAAAAAAAAAACACAATAGTCAGATTCATATCTTACCCACAAGTAAATTATAGAGGAATTTTTTTCCCCTACTAATTCTAAACCACATTTATCAATGTAGTAGAATAATTTTAAAATATTGAACTGAAGAATAAATATACATGTTTTATTTTGGGTGTATGTTACCTTTATTAAAATCCACCTACTTTTTCATTATAATTTCTGCATTTTTGTTCATTCTTAGGAAGTCTAATGCCATTTTTAGATATTAATATTTGCTTTCAGAATAACCAGTATAAAATTTCAACTAAAATAAAGGGACTATCACTTCAAACAAAAAGATGGCTAACGTCTAAGACTTTCTGTCCCTATAAAATAAATATCTTATTGCTATGACAAACGACTGTGGATAACTAGTATTCAGTTGCTAATGCTTCCTATATATGTTATTTAGGCATTACTAATATAGATAATTGATATTTTGAAATTGTTTACTTTGTATCTGCTGCTGTTTTATTTTTTATCACACACACAGATGCACAAACAGATCCCAACAGACAGCTCCAACCTCTCAAATAAACTGTCTAAGACTGACCCACAGTAAGTGATATACTTGGTTTCTTCTAAATAGTCTTATGGACTCTGTTAAAGATCATATCGTTGGATACTCTTTCTCTAGATCAGAATCGATTTCCACCAAAGAAGATCATATTTGGCCTAGATGAAATGGAAAATGAGTGTGAATTTCTCCATGTGGTAGCAAAATGCATATTCATGAAAATATTCCATAAAGTCAATCTGGATGACAACTTGATAGTCTCCAAAATCTAGAAAAGTGTTTTGAAATTTTTCTGTGGGAATGTGTTATCAACTATGATTGATTTCCAATTACCCCAGGATTAAGGTACACCTTGCCCTGTTCATTCCATTAATCCTGTATCACTTTGTCTTTCCCTGGCCAACTATATAATCTAGACTGTACTGCCTGCTATGCATGCTAAGTCGCTTCAGTCGTGTCCAACTCTGTGACACCATGGAATGTAGCCTGCCAGGCTCCTCTGTCCATGGGATTCTCCAGGCAAGAATACTAGAGTGGGTTGCCATGCGCTCCTCCAGGGGCTCTTCCTGACTGAAGGATAGAACCCTCATCTCCTATGTCTCCTGCATTGGCAGGCAGGTTCTTTACTAGTTCTTTACCACCTGGGAAACCCCTGGACTGTATTAGTCTAGCCTAAATCCAAGGTGTAAGAAACACTTGTATAGGTTCAATTCTCAGAGATTTTCACATAACCATATTCTCTCAGTGTCCAGCTGTGAATAAAATGCTTGTATCACTGAGACTCAGACAGTAAAGAATCTGCCTGCAATGCAGGAGGCTCAGTTTGATCTCTGTGTGGGGAAGATCTCCTGGAGAAGGGAATGGCTACCAACTCCACTATTCTTGCCTGGAGAATTCCATGGACATGGGAGCCTGGCAAGCTATAGTCCATGGGGTTGCAAAGAGTTAGACACAACTGACAATTAACACGCACACACACACACACACACACACACCATTGAATTTGTTCCTGGGACGTTAAAGAACTTTTTGCAATCCAAACCAGAATAATTATATCCGAATGCATCTATATGGGTTCTGGTATAGAAAAAGTCTTAGCCATTTGATATAGTTCATTACTTCAACACAATGAACAGCTTTTCTATAGGAAGCTCTTCCCACATTCCTGGCTCATTTTCCTGGGCATTTTAAGATGTCAGATTTGGTTCCATGACAGTACCCCAAAGTAGTCCTATGATTCATCCTTCAAGAAAACCCCTATTACAGCTGTTGGCAAAAATACATCCCCATTAGTCTGTGTGTTTCTTTAATAAAATTTCTTTAAAAATTTAATATTTGTACCAACTGTACTCATTTCAGATAAAAGGAAAGAACTAAAAGATCTTAACATTTATTTCTTGGGCAATAAACATAACAGATTTTTCTTCAGAATGTTGTTCCTGAATTTTGGTAGTAAATTTCCATAGTCTACCTTGTAATTGAAAATCTTCTTGGAGGATTTCACTTTGGAAACTCTAGAAAGTTCTGAAACATCATTAATTAAGAAATTGGCTTTAAAGTAATCTTTTATATTTTTTTTTATGCCTTTTCTAGTCTACATGATGATTCCATTAATTCACAAATGGTATTAAACAGCTGTTTCATAAAATTCAATATCTTAATAGCAACCCAAGGCAGATTACACCCTAAATAGAATCAGTTCAAGGTATTATATTAGAGGCAACCCCTGTTCTTCAGAATGAAATAACTGAGGAACTTCTTGGCTGCCTGACAAGACTCCATATGCTACTAAATATGCAAAGCTAGATTGGGAGATTTTGTGTCTTGCATCTGTAGGCAGTGGCAATTCAGGAACATTTAGCACTAATGAAGAACATCAAATCAGTTTAAGTTAATTGGCATTTATCCTTCCTTATTCATGGAGTCCTTCTATCATGCCTCATTCAACATTAAATCTATGTATGTACTATTAGGATTAAAAGTTGGGCTCAAATTTCCTATCCTTGGGAAAATTGGTGGCTAAACACCAGTTTTCCACTTTTGTCAACATCATCAGTGTGTTTACTTTACTGTGGCACCAACCTTTCCTATTTAAAATGATATTTCCTTATTTTAAGCATAACATTTGTATGTGATCATATTTAATTCATAAAACAAAATATTATTATCTCAAAGTACCAACCAATGGAATTAAAAACATGGTCGTTAAATGTTCTACTCTTCTTCCTAAATGAACATTCTAAATATTATGAATGTAAAGTAGTATTTGAAAAACAAGCCCATATAATTAAGTTGTTTTACTTGGTTGCTGCAGTCCATGGGGTCGCAAAGAGTCAGACACGACTGGGCGACTGAACAACAATGACTTGCGTCTTATTTTATGGATTTAGGTATTCTTATGGTAGAAAGTATATTTAGCATTTTCTAAAAAGGGGGGAATCTTTTCCATTTGAGTAATGTGAGTTAAAACAGAAAATACTGGTGTACTTAATTTTTTAAAAAAATTTCCAAACTCCTTTTTTAATGCCTATTTGAATAAATATTTAAATATGTTTGTGAAGATATCCCATTCTTTGTGTGTGCTTGGCTGCTCACTTGTGTCCAGCTCTTTGTGACCCTGTGGACTGCAGTCCGCCAGACTCCTCTGTCCCTGGGATTCTCTAAGCAAGAATACTAAAGTGGGTAACCATTCCCTTCCCCGGGGCATCCTCCCAACCCAGGAATCGAACAGCGTCTCCTGCATTGCAGGTGGATTCTTTATGGTCTGAGCCACCAGGGAAGTCCGCTTTTTGTTCTTTAGATTCTACATAATGTTCTCTTCTCCAGATCTCCTTGTATTTTTGTACGTATAAGAAAATCAAATCCCTAGAAGCTCGTTAAATGTAGAGCTGTAATTAGTGGATGGCTTGATTCTTTATTTACTTAATTTATTCATTCCTTAAATATTGCAAAGCACCTACTATTCACTATACAATGTAACAAATAATCTTCCTTTCAACACATAGTCAAATCAAAGCGTTAGCTTTTTAGAACACTTCGTAATATATTTTCAGTTGTATTCTTTGTTGGGGGAGTCCTTTCTCAACTCATTTATTTAGTAGATGTGCGTCAGTGAATATGTGAATTAACCTACTGAGCTTTGGTTTTCTTATGCAATTGCTGTGAGGATTTATAGATTAATAAATATGAAAGTGCTATTAAATTTTAAAACTAAACATGAAAACAGTATTATTATTTTTGTCATTACTATTATTATTAGATTGTTATACCCAATCAAAGGTTTCTCAGTTACTATTGTTATCACTATTAATGTCACCATGATATACCCAATCAAAGGTTCTATGTATAAAAAAAAGAAAATGTCTGGTAAATGTTAAGAGGAGAGAGAAAGAATGGCAGGAGAGTACAGAAAATGTACTGTGGTAGTGATCAGTGTCTCTAAGACATGGTGCTAATGGTTTATTCTTTGTTGTTAATTTCTACAATAAAAACATTAATAAAGTGACATGCACATTATTTGAAAGCAAAAAGTATAATTCATATTTTACAATTTAAGTATCTTATTTTATATTCTTCATATTTTATGCTCAATAACCTTTTTGACAACAACATATTCCCCCCCCCCCCCGGGATTTACATTATATCAGAATATTACACAATACTATGGACAATATTGTATGTAGTTTGAAGGAGTTGGAATACCAATATTGAATTCAGACCTACTCATCTCCAATTGTTAAGAAGGCCAAAGTGATATACTGGAAACTTCCAAGATGGCCATGATTGTGGGTATAAGGAAAAGCTTGTCTTTTTTTTTTTTTAAATAGATCTTTTAGTTTGCTGATCCATTAATATTTTCAGTACTTCCTTCTTTTTATCTAAAGAAAAGATCTACTTATTCTCAACCAGAAGATGTCATTCAAACCCCTTTTATCATTGAGTTGGGTAGGTTGAAATGATCTGTTGTAACCCACTTTAAAATATGTGTTATTGTCTAGGCCAGAGAATTTTCCCCTCATTATCACCTCGTAAAACAACTATGAGAGGAGACTAGACTTCTTACCCTAATGCAGTTGTAATGAAGTGAAAGTTTTCTGGTTTGCTTTGGATTCTTCCTCATAGAATTTTGCAACCCAAGCCAGAACATACCTTGGCTCACGTTAGTGCATTTTTTTTCTCCTTGCCCAGAAATTAGAGGTTAGAGACTAGAGAGCTTTAAATGAAAGCAAGGAATTTTTAAACAATTTGTGGTTAGTCATTTACTGCGAAAATTAATGAACATCACTGTTAGGTTTCTAGAAATCATCTTTATACTGAGAGCTTTTAACAGTTTTAATATAAACATTTTAGAAGGTACTAATGGAAGCTCTATTACCATCATTACCAATAGATTATCAAAATCAGAGAAATTGTATCCTTAAATATATTAATATAAGTTGGTGATGCTTTAGGAGACTACTGAAAAGAGACATTGAATATTTGTGTTGTAAAATCTACATCTATCTTATTCTAAATTATACTCATTGAAAATCGTTACTGGTTTAAACCTCACTAGAGAATTCTAATTAGCAGTAATGAAATTTTCATTGGTCTTATCTTACAGTCATATCCTCAGTCCAAAAACTCTTATGAGTTAATCATAATCTTTGACTGTTAACAAAGAATACAAAACAATTCCTAAGGAGAGTCATGCTCCTCTACTTCAGGCACTGGGCAATTCCTGTAGTTCAGATTTTATAAACAAGCTCCTTCACTATTCATGGAAAAATTCTGCTTCCTTAATAACTACCACATTATGAGCTGCTGAAGTCTTTCTTTAAAAACCACACAACCGCACACTAATGTAGCATATAAACTATGATTTTTAGAGTTATTTCACAGAACAACTTGTACAATAGTGAATACACACACTTTTTTAATTTGTGAAATTTACAGAAAGGTTTGGCTGTACAAAATTAGGAAACAGCTTATTGTTTACTTTATCATTTTCATATCAATATTTGGGAAACAAATGGGAAAAGCAAAATAGAACAGTAGCCAAAAAAGGTGGGATATTTTAGCTTTACATGTTCTTGCTTTCTTTGGGAAAATGCTGTAAGTGAATTTTCTTTTTGTCTCCCTGAGTAAATGCTATTTTGTCTTGTAAGATCCTTATAAGCTCTAAAAGAAGCTACATTGTCGATCTTCCTAACTTAAGTTTAAAAATAAACACGTATTGTGTTTCAGTGTTGAATATAATGTTGATTGAATTAAGGCAATTTTAAACTTTTGCAAAAACTTCCATAGACTATATATATTTGAATACTGTCTTTCTAAGAAAAGAATTATTGCCTAAGTGTCAAATTGAATATATTTCTAAATAAGTGGCAGATTTAATATTTGATCAGAATATTCTACCTAATTTGGAAGGAAGAAAAGTGAGAATAACAGATACTTCTAGCCACTGGCATTATAAAACTTTAAAAAGGAAAAGCAACAGTTGATAAAAATTGATACGATTGTTCATGCAACCAACCAGAACGTATTTGTTGCATAACATTTGTGAGTGTTAGAGAATCTAAGTGTTTGGGAAAATGAAGCTGTCCAAGATTAAGGACCTGGGCATGCATTCAAATACAATCATATTTGAAGGGCCAGTGGTGGCAGCTTACTGGAGAGCTAAAAATTATAAAATACATTATTCAGTATGTAAAATAATTATTTTTAATAAGTATGATTGAATATTGGTAATTTCTTTTTGTTCAATCTTATGTATACACTTGAGGACTAAAATTCTTATAAAGGACCTCTTTATTGGGTAAATGAAAAATCAGAGGGAGACTGGTGCATTTGAAAAAGAGAAAGGTACAGAGCAGTACTGATTTATGAACCACATTTTTGTGGGATATATCCACTTTAGTGTAGCGGTGGGAGTGAATCATTACAAAAAAGTCTCGAGCTAATTCCTACAATTCCTTTTATATTTTCATAAGGTTATTAATTGATTTCATGGTTACTCTAAGCCAATCACTTATTCTTTCATTTGCTCAACAAAAGTTTGCTGAGGTTCCAGTGAGTATTAGTAACAGTGGCAAGTACTAGAGATATATTAATGTTTTATCATACTCTGGTTAGTAAGTCAAAACAGAAATGAAAATGATGGTATAGTATGTAAACACTATAAGGCATATATTAAACTCTCTCTCTCTCTCCCTTGGGGCTTCTCAGCTGGTGCAATGATAAAGAATCCACCTGCCAATGCAGGAGATACAAGAGATGCAAGTTTTATCCCTGGGTGGGAAAGATGCCATGGAGTAGGATAGGAAATGGCAACCCATCCCAGTATTCACACACACAAACACACATACCCTCCTTTGATTTCTCATGAGCTTAAAACCCTTCCCCTTGTACTAAAAGCAAATTGATGTATCTTACTCATGATTTTGATAAAATTTTGTACCATAAATCTCTCTTTGTCTAATTCTGCTTACCTATTTGTTTGTACTGGTCTTTCATTTTGGAATAAAGAAGAAAAGAAAGGAAGGGAGGAAATAAAAGAGGGAGAGAAAGAAAGAAAAGAAATAGTGCTAATAAATATATGTTATTAAGCTCTAAGAATCTACTTGTTTTCTGCTGTGGAAAAAACAAAAAACCAAAAACTATGATCTTGAAAGATAACCATATATAGTAGAAAAAATACAAAACTTAGAGTTGTAGGGCCTGAATCACAGTTGTGAAATGTTGCAAATCATTTATCCTTTGTAGGGTAGTTACCAGGATGAGATGAGGTGACACCTTGTACTGTGGCCTAGCACATGGTAGATTTTCCATAAATGCCTGAATCTGATTCTATGATGCCTAGAATCAGGCATCTGATTACAAGGTAATTGTAGGAGGCCTAAATTGAGATTTAGTGCTGTTAGAATTACTATTTGTAGCCTTATCCACTTACCTACACATGATCTACATCTCTATTTACCTTGCTAAATTTGTTTCCGGTCATCAAAAGAATTGACAGTACTCCTAAATCTCCAATAAAATGATTCATTTCATCTCGGCTTTAGAACACACACTCAAGAGCTCTGACAAACGACTATCTGTAGCCCTGGTGAATGCCTTCCCTCACTAGATCAGCCCAAACTGACTTGCTACCTCTTAGCCTCAGTCATCATTCCAAATTTCCTGGATGAAGAACCCAATTACTTAGTTAGAAGATTGATTTTCTGATTGATTGATAAAGAAACAAAACAATGTGTAACATAAAATATTCATAATAAAAGTATATGCTAGCAACTAGTAGAGAAGTCACTGTTGTACTATTATTATTATGCTTATAATTACTAGTTTACTATTGCCTGGGTCTAAAACTAAGTACCTTATTAAGCACTCTGTCCTTTATAATGTGAGATGTAACACTTCCAGTCAAAGAAAAAAGTACAACTTCATCAATATATACAAATATATATAAGACATATATTTTAATATATAATATATAAAAAATATATTATATATATATTTTTTATATAAAATATATTAAAAATAAAAATATATAAGGTATGAAAATATATTAAAATATATATAGAAAACCACCAAATCCCATGGGAACAGAAGAGTAACTAATTCTTCAGTGTTGATAAATAAGAATATTTAGATGCCAGGTGCCTTTTAGAGGCATCTAGAAAAATGATGCCCAGAGTGATTTGGGAAGCCACTGCCCTGTAATCTGCTAGAGCATAGAGCCTTGCATTAGAAGCAATCACCCACTTTTCTGTCAGAAACTATTGGGATCTCCTACCATACTTCCCATCCCAGTTTTACATGTTCACTGCTGGAAATGCAAGCCTTCTCTTTGCCTTTTTTCTTGAAATCTAGTCTGAACGTCAACCTCCTCAGCTTCCTACAAACATCTTCTGTTCTCAATTAACTTTTCCCTATTTTCAGCTTCATCTTTGCCACCTCCATGATTTAACTGAAGCAAGATGTTTCTTAAGTCACTGTTCCCCTGACCTCCTTTTTCAATGGGAGCAACTTGTTCACTACAACTCAATAGTTAAATTTCAGAAGATGCCCCAGTCCCTAGGCCTTCTTCAAGGCTCTGGATGTGTCATATGAAACCTCCTTGGAGGCCCATGATCTCAAATGGAGCACCCTCTCTCCCTCCTTATTGCTGCTCTCTGTCAGTCATTGAAAACTCTAAATCTTGGCTCACAATCTTTCATTATAGAGCCCTAAATTTTTCAACTTCCCTTCCAGTTTTCTGGCCACTTGTTTGGTTCTTTCAACTTTCTGTAAAAAGGATGGAATAATGACAGATGAAAAATTAGCATAAATAAGCACATGGCATACGTGAGTCCTAAGTGCTAGAGGGGAGTTCCCTATAAAGACATAAAGCTTAACTCAAATAATCAAAATTTGCTTCTGTGTTATGATGAAATGTGAAATGTCAAAAAACTCTCAGTGTTAGATTAATGTACAAATAGTTCCACCTCTCCTCATGACTCCTAAAAATAACAGCCTTTGATTCTCCCTTATGTTACCTTTGCTTATATATTCATTAAACAACAGCAATGGCATTCATTATCCTCTTGCTATTTCACAACTGGAGAGCCATTTTCTTGGTGATATGGGAACATGTCTGCATAGCATGTCAGTAACTTTCACCCACTCACTGTGCCAGGTAAGGCCATTTAAAGCCAGCTTGTGGGAAAGCCCACAAATATATAACAAAGAGTTGTTCTTGCTTTTATGTATTATTTACTAAGAAAAAAATGTTGGCATTTAATTTTTTAAAAATGAAATGAACAGCTCATGCTAAAACTCTGCTTCTTAATCATAACTTCTTTCCTCCCTATTTTGCAAATTTTTCTGTCATGAAAATCTTTTATGTCTGTGTAGAATCCATTGACTCCATTAAGCTCTCTCCATTTCTCAATGTGCTTCATTCTTTATTTTTTCCTTTTCTTTAACTCAAATTGTAATGAACTTTTAAAAATAATTATTTCCTTGCAAATACCCTCAGTTTTCCACCCCATCTTCCTCCATTGCATATACCAATAAAAATTCTTATTCTGGTTGAAAACTAGGCAATGTTTTATTTGATTTCTCTCATGGATAAGCCACTTTCTGTCTACTTGATCAAATAGAAACTGGGATTGGGAGGTTTTCATTTGAAAGATTGAGAATTTTTGCTATTGCACCTGCTTCCTGTTTTTCTTATTCCATCTAAATGGATTAGTGTCCCTCCTGTTGAAGTTGCAAGTTCTGCTCCCTCAAGTAGAAATATGTCATCCGAAGGTGGTTTCTTTTTTGTTGTTTGTTGTTTCAGTCTGGCTTTAGCATCTGCTCTTACTTTGTATGCTATCTCTCCTCATTTTCTTTCAAGCACTTCTGAGGGCAACTTTGGGGAGAGCTCAGAGTACTTTGATTTTTGGTGGAATTAATGTAAATCTCATTTACATTCATGGCATTCTTTCCATTTTCTTTTACTTATGGGACAATGTTGGAAGCTGTGTAAGCATTCCCCCAGCACCTTTACATTTTATCTTGTTTTTCAAGGAATTTCTGATACATTCCTAAGTTAGCTTTTCAGCATTCAGGTTTTACTAAAAACAAAATTTTGCCAAAAAAGTGTTATAAACATACATTTTTGTAATTTCCATTATCCACAAATGTTTGAAAAATTGAATGCTGATTTGAAACAATTTTCTTAAATATTCATTTCCCTTGAATGTGCTTTATTACGGTTTTGAAGCTCTTGACTCTATTCATTAACACAGGTTAGCATTCCTTATCCTTGCCTCACATGATTTCATACTCCATTTGTTTTTCTGCCAGATTTTGAAGTTTTCAGCTAATGTTGGGTGGACTTGATGCAAATTAAAAAAAAAATTCCTGACTCTGGAGTTGTAAGTATTTCTGGGGAAAAAAAAAATAACCACAAAGCATTTAAAATGGTTACAGTCTAAAGTCATGCTAACCAATCTTATTTGGATTCTAAAAGCTACTCTGTATTCTTTTACTCACATTTTGCACATCAGCTGTTCCAGTCATCTTGCCTCAACATATACAATTGGGGCCGTGTGTACATGGGCTCCTCATCCATGGATTCAACCAACCTTGGATCAAAAATATTCAGAAAAAAAATGAACCAAAACTTTTCAGAAAGTTCCAAAAAACAAAACTTATTTTACTGTGAAGGCAATATTTACATAGCAGTTACATTGTGTTGGATATTACAGGGCTTCCCAGGTGGTGCAGTGGTACAGACTCTGCCTTGCAATGCAAGAGACAGAAGATGCCCTGGGGTAGGAACTGACAACCCACCCCAGTATTCTTGCCTGGAATATCATGGACAGAGGAGCCTGACAGGTTATGGGCCATGGGGTCGGAGGGAGTCGGACATGACTGAGCACAACAGCAAGCACAAAATATTACAAGTACTCTAGAAATGATTTAAAGTATATGAGAGGATTGTGTAGGTTATACATAAATATTACACATTGTATCAACATATAAAAGACTTGAGTATCTTTGAATTTCAGTATCTTTAGGGTGTCATAGAACCAATCCCCTGTTGAGAGATACTGAAGGGCTACATACTATATCACATATCTTTGAACAGTTACTTTCAACTCCTAATGAACTGAAAATCTGGATGAGAATTAACCTCAAGTCTTCCCCTATTACGTAAACTCTCCTTGTATATAGCCACCATTAGTTTTGCTCTTTTTCTTCCAATATCAAAGTAAAAACAAAAGAAATAAACAACAACAAAAAACACTTCTTTTCAAAACAAGTCCTGATATTTGTGTTAATGATACTAGGATATTCTCTAGAGTCCTTCAAAAACTACCTCCTTTGTCTCTCGTATATATTTATTCTACCCAAATTTTTCCCATCAGTCCTCAAGAATTTCAGCTTTTCCTTATACTAACACTTCCTATACCATGATTCCACCTCAATCTAGTCCCTATTGTCTAATTTTCTGAATTTCTATCAGCATAAATTAACAAGGTTGAAACTTTTCCTTTCAATTACTCCTCTCACTTGCCTTCTACAAATCTGAAATCTCTGTACTGTCTTTCTAACTCGGATCTTTTTCTTTAATTTGCCCTCTCATTTTTGCCTCCACTATATTCTCCCCCCTTACACATTTTAGTTTGGCAAATTCAAACAGTTCCCATTATTTCAACTTTCACTTTTGTGCCAAAGACTATAAAAACTCTATCTCTAGATGTGTCTCACTTCCTAATTCTCTGACTGGTGTTTTGACAACATTATGAAATGTTTCTTATGGGAGATCTGGAGAACTTTCAAGCTCTACATGTCTTTCCTTCAAAACTGTTCCTCTTCCCTGTTTCCAATTCTCAGACAAGACGACAACCATTCTTTCTTTATTCATGCAATTAATCCCTTGAAACCATTGTTCTGTTTTCACACTATCTTTGCATCTATCCCTCAGTTTTTCAGTAATATGTGTTAGGTCCTTATTATCACTTGCAAATAGTGTTATGTCTATTCTTCAACTAAAACCTTAAATGACATACTAAAAACAAGACAAGACCAAAACAGGATAGAAGTTAAAAAAAAAATAATTTAAGCAAAATGTCATTACTTCAACTGGGAATCTCACTTCATTCCTAAACTTCAAATTATTAACACTCTCATTATTTCAGAGAAACTTGAAAGCAGCCTAATTATGACTCTTAATGTATTTTCCTGTATAAAACACAAGTCAGCTACTTAAATACAATCATAATGACATCATTTTTTAAATGGCAGACAACACAAAGCAGCCTAATAAACATCTTCTTGTTTCTTTCCGAAGGAAAATCTCTTTCTAAAACAATTTTCTTTATATAAGTTGACAAAAATGGGTGTTTTAGCTCCTACTTTCTGCTTATTTCTTTCTCTTCCCCTTCATCCGGAGTTAAAAACAAAGCATATATTTTTAGTAAGTTGCACTTCTAGTGAGAGAAGAAAGATTGAATTTTGTGAGTAGACACATGGGTTGTTTTCCTGAGACAGCAGGACGGACAAGGAGAAGTCGCAAACCCCTCTACACCCTCAACTTTCACATCTGTGTCCCATTGCAATTCTGCGGCTGAGTGCACCTCAAAATGTAGAACTTTCAGAGGAGGAGAAATTGCTGTAGTTCATCTGCTCAAGAAGGCTAAGAATTCTGAACCTGAGAGGTAAAAGTAGAAGTAGAATAAGAGGCAGTGAGAGCGAAATAATCATTTCACACTGAAAAGATGTCACGCACATGTCCCCGCATAAGTACAAATGGAAGAGCCAATATAAGTGAAGAGCCACAGCAATGATACTGAGAGCTGAGTTCCCCCCGAGATATCACATGATATATGAACTTAAGAGTGTGAACTTCAGTAATGATTCAGAAAGTAAGTTTCTCTGTTTGATCTATACTGGGGGAAAAGAGCTAGATACTAGAATGTCATTAATGGAAAAACTCTCTTACTAATAAGTCTTTCTTCAGAACTCTTTCTACCAAGAATTCAAGCATTCAATAAAAGCATCCAATGACTAGGTTTTTCCCCAAAAAATGATAGTTAAATGGTTATCTTCTTTTAAAAAATAATTTTTTATACTCCTTAAAACCTGGTAGTGGTATAGTCTGCCAGACTTCCACTGCTGGTAGGGGATGTCGCAGAGGGCAAACTAAGTAATGTCTGCATCTCAGATCATTGGTCTAGCTGCTTGTCTTTCCCCCACAGAAAATGGAAAATGCTTTAATAGCTTATTTATTCTTATATGTCACCCACAGTGTCTGGCACACTGTCTTAGATAACAAATATGCTCATACTAAATTATTTCACCTAATTATTTGATGTTTTCAAAATTCTAAAGATGAATTTATTCATAGTAATCACTGCAGAAGTGAAATTCAAAATGAAAATTCTTGAAATGTTGCAAAATATCTTCAAAATCTCACTTTATGTGACATTGTATATTTCTTTGTCACTGTGTGTAGTGTTGAAACTTTAGATAGGTTAGTAAATCTTCTATGGCATTTTGTTGCTGCAGTATCTGAAGACAGATAAATATACTGCCTTACTTTCATATACCCAGCAAGTTCTTTAAATTGTCAGTTTTGTTGTTCAGTCACTAAGTCGTGTCTAACTCTTTCTGATCCCATGAACTGCAGCACGACAGGCTTCCCTGCCCTTCACTATCTCCTGGAGTTTGCTCAAACTTATGTCCATTGAGTCAGTTATGCCTACCAACCATCTCATCCTCTGTTACCCCCTTTTCCTCCTCCCTCAATCTTTCTTAGCATCAGGGTCTTTTCCAATGAGTTGGTTTTTTGCATCAGGTGGCCCAAGTATTGGAACTTCAGCTTCACCATTGGTCTTTCCAATGTATATTCAGGCTTGATTTCCTTTAAGACTGACTAATTTGATCTCCTTGCAGTCCAAGGGACTCAGCCTAAGACAAATACAGATAAATAGAACTCAACATCATTTAGTTTTTAAAATATAACTATTTATGAGAAGACTATATAAATATACACTGAATAAATATAAATGATTTATAGAGGGCTTATGTTTAAAAGGACTAAAATTAACTTTTTAATTCTATGTAAGGACTTTCCAGGTGGCGCTAGTGGTAAAGACCCACCTGCCAATGCAAGAGATTAAGAGATGCGGGTTTGATCCCTGGGTCAGGAAGCTCCCTTGGAGGAGGGCACAGCAACCCACTCCAGTATTCTTGCCTGGAGAGTCCTGTGGACAGAGGAGCCTGGCAGGCTACTGTCCATGAGGTAAAAAAGAGTCAGACACAGCTGAAGTGACAGCGGAGCATAGCACACATTCCGTGTAAATCCATTAACTTTCAAAACCTCTGAACTTTTCAGTTTTCCAAATGTGGCTCTGAATGTGTTATTTCAATTACCATGTATTTCTTGTTGATATTATTATTTTGACTTCATTTGCTACTGGGTTTATTCAATCATTTATTCAGCACATATTTACTGGTTTTTTTTTTTTTTTCATATAGGCCACATTATGTGTGCATGCGTTTTTGCTAAGTCTTTTCAGTCGTGTCCAAAATTTTGTGACCCTGTGGACTGTAGCCGCCAGTTTCCTCTGTCCAGTGGGATTCTCCAGGCAAGAGTACTGGGATGGATTGCCATTCCCTCCCCCGAGGGATCTTCTGACCCGAGTCTGACATTTCCTGCATTGGCAGGCAGGTTCTTTTCCACTAGCGCTCCTTGGGAAACCCATTATGTGTATGTTACTAAATTTACAAATTTGGAAAGATACATTTTCTGCCCTTAGATATTACAGTTCCAGTTGGAGTCAGACATGCAGATAACTATAATGTGTTCACTGCTCTACTGGAAGATGGCAGGACACAATGAGCCAGCAGATGCCTGTGTCAGGCTGCTTAAGGCTGGGGATGTATCATGGAGAAGTCCACACCTGAACTGAGATACACAATGAGTAGGGTTTTAACAAACTTATTCAAGGCAAGCTATCACAAGGGTGAGTTATCCAGATGAAGTTCTACATAAGGGCTCCTAGCCAAGGAAGGGGGAAAATTAGGCTGAAATATGGCTGTCTATTCATTGAAAAGGCCATCTTCCCTGCAGCACAACTAGCTAAATCCAATAGAGGTCCTCTTGCTAATTCATTTGTTCAGAGCAAATGCCTTTTTCTAATCCATCTGCCTAGAGCAGACATTTTTAAATCATGTGTAGCAAGGCAACCTCTGTGCTACTGGAAACCATAGTCAACTCTTTGAAAGAACATGGAATGGCACAGAGACAGCAGAGACTGGTAGTTTGGTGAATGAGAAATAGTGAGGGACAGAAGGACAATAAATGATATGAAATGCAGCAGCAAAGAAGTAAAGGAATGCTGGAATTTAAAAATATCCATTCAGGACAGGAATAGAGACACAGATGTAGAGAATGGAATTGTGGACATAGTGAAGGAAGGGGAGGATGTGATGAACTGACAGAATAGCATTGAAACATGACATTACCATGTGCAAAATAGATAGCTAAGTGGGAAGTTGCTGTATGGCACAAGGAGCTCAGTCCAGTGCTCCGGGATGACCTAGAGAGGTAGGATGGGGAGTAGAGTGGGAAGGAGGCTCATGAGGGAAGGGATATAAGTGTACTTATGACTGATCCGCATCGTTGTATAACAGAAACCAACACAGCATTGTAAAGCATTATCCTCCAATTAAAGATACATTTAAAAATGGAAAAGCACAAAAATAAAAATATTCATTGAATTCGACAAAGGGTTGTGATTGATGGACATAACTAGTATGGCGGATTCAGTGGAGTGGTGAGGGGTAAAGCTGCTTGCAGCATGTAGTAAAGTGGTCATAGTGAGGAATTAAGAGACAGTAAATACAGAGAGAAAGAGAGAGAATGAGAAACAGAGAGAGCACGCTTCAGGGGAAAGGTTCAGTGAACACTCATGTTAAGATACACTTGTGTGACAATCACTCAGTTCAAGACATAGAACATTTCCAGCTCCTCAGATGGTTCTACTGTGTCTCCATTCAGTCATAGCCTCCCACTTCAAGAAGACAACCACTATACTGATCTCTATCACCATGGATTATATTTGCTTGTTTTTCAGCCTCATACAAATGGTATCATGCAAAACATACTATTTTGTATCTAGCTTCTTTCTCTCAAGCATTGAGTGCAAAATTCACCCCTATTGTTTCATGTAACTATAATTTGCTGTTTAGCATTTCATTATATTCAATTGTATGGATATACTCGAAAATGTATAACCACTTTTTTAGTCCTATTCTTGAAAAGTTCTTCCTTGTGACTACCAGTTTTCAGTTATTACAAACTTTGCTGCTATTAACACTCTTGTGCCTATATTTTGGGAGTGTGTGCCTATTTCTCTTGAGTGTATGACTAAAAAGTGAAAGTGGAGTCATGTCCGACTCTTTCCAACCCCATGAACTATAGCCTACCAGGCTTCTCTGTCCATGGGGTTTTCCAGGCAAGAGTAGTGGAGTGGGTTGCCATTTCCTTCTCTAGGGGATCTTCCCGACCTAGGGATTGAACCTGGGTTTCCCGCATTTTGGGCAGACGCTTTACCCTCTGAGCCACCAGGGAAGTCTTATGTCTAAAAAAGAAATCGTTAAATCGTCCTGCAGACATACATTTGGCATTAATAAAAAAGCATAAAGTTTTCTAAAGTTGTACTAATTTACATGCCATCAACAAACACAGTTGCTCTGTATCTTTGCAGCACTTACTGTTGTCCATCTTTTTCATTTTAACCAGACTGACAGTTATATACTCTAATTCACTGTAATTTTAAGTTGCATCTTTCTGAAACCTAATTATTTTAGCATTCTTTTGTGAAATACACATTCAAATCTTTTGACCATTTTTTACTTGGTTTTCTGTCTTTTTATTGGCTTGTTCAAGTTCTGTATGTGTTCTGAGTGTATTTTTCAACATGTGTAATACAAATATATTTTTCCATAGCATGACTTGTCTATCTCTTAATGGTAGGAGGAGAAATTTTAATTTTACTTTTAACAAAGTTCAAATTATTAATGCTCTTATGTAATATTTACTATATTTTGCCCAGTTCAAGATTATGGAGATAGTTGCCATTTTTTTTCTAGAAGCTTCATTGTTTTGCTTTCTACATAGAAGTCTACAATCCATCTGTGATTGATTTTTGTTCATAATATCGTGTATGGATTAAGTGTTTTTCTCATATAGAGATCCCAAGGAACCAACACCATTTATAGAAAATAAGTCCTTCACAGCTGTTTTGCAGATGGCAGTATGTGAATATATCTGTTTCGCATGGTAAATGTTGATTTCTTTGTCTTTTTGTCTATTCTTGCATCAGTACAATACTATCTTAACTGCTGTAACTATAATTTATAGTAATTCTTTAAACCAGGTATCATAGTCTTCCTTTACTGATGACTTTTCAATATCGTATTAGCTATGCTTAGTCCTTTGCTTTTCTGTATAAATAATAGAACAATTTGTTGGTCTGCACATATAATTTTGTGGGTGGTTGTATAAATTCTTTAGCATAGTTGAGATAGAACTGACATGTTAAAAGCAGTAAATACTCCTACTTGTGAACATTGAATCATTCATCCAATTTACATTTTACATAATTACTATATAATTTTATGAAATTACTGGATCCTTTTACATCTTTTTGTTTTATATATATTTCATATTTTTGTTCTATCATTTCTCTCTTATTACTTTCTTTGATTACTAAAATATTTTAATCCCATTATCATCATTTATCAGTTTGATATACATTCGCTTACTATATATCAAACCAGATAAATATGTTTTGCGTACTTACAAAGAATAAGTAATCTGCCACTGTTGGATATAGTGTTTGATATAGGATAATTAGTTCAAATTGATTATTTGTGTCTCTCAAGTCATCTTTAATCTTACTATCTTATTTTCTGCTCTTTGTTCTCAATTACTGAGACAAGTGAATCTAACTTTCTAAATAGGATTGTCAATTTGTCTAATTCTATTTTTGTTATTATAAATTTCTGTTCTATGAATTTTGTGACTATGGTAGATATATGTAAATTTAGAATTACTCTTTCCATTTAATTTACCTTTCTCAAAATCAAGTGCTTATCATTGTGTCTTGTAATATTTTTGCCTTAAAGCCCACTTTTTTCTACAGTTAAGATAGCTGTCCTAGCTTTTTTCTGTTAGGGTTTTTATGCTTAATATTCTTCTTAAATCTTTATTTGCCCTCATATTTAACCTATGCTTCTTATCAACAACATATATTTGGATTTTGCTTTTTTTTCGGTCTGACAGTCTTTTGCATTTAACTGTATTATTGATATTTATTCAATTTACATTTTGCATAAGTACTAACAGTAATTAAAAAATCTTCTTTTTTCTTATTTTCCTTTCCTCCGATTGTTATTTTGTCCTTTATCATTTCTCCTTTATTTATTACTTTAAGATTATTCCAGTATATTTTATTTTTCTCTTTTTCTAGTTTCCTGTTGAAATTTTATTAAATATTATCTTATATTTAATATATTATATATTAAATATTATTTAGTAGTTACTAGGTGAGTTACAACATGCATGGTGTGTATCATGTGAATGCTTTATTCCTTTTTATTGCCAAATAATGTTTCACTTCTGCAGTTCCCTCCTCAGTAGGATTTTTCTTCTCCAGTACTAGCTACTTTGGCAGCCCCTAACTAATATCTTTCCCTCAGCACAGAGAATCTGCCTCCCTCCAGAGGAATTTTATTTTTCTACAACAAAAAGTGGTGAATTACCCCTGGTAAAAAGCAGATGTTAGTGAAAAACTGACTTATGTATGCCCTCTTCCTTTCAAAATTATGGTTCCTCAAATCCTCCTTGCATTAGTACTATAAGTTTCTAAACAGTGTATGTATTTTGTTTGACTTTTGTGGCGTGTCTAGTGGAAAATTAGTCGATATGAATAACACTATTAAGGCTTAAACTGGAAATTAATCTCTTTCTATAAGTTTGATTAAAAAAACAAAGTTGTATAAAGATAGCTAGAGAGGAGAGTGAGTTGGAATGTGTGTGAAGGTGGACGATATGTTAGCATGCTTGTGTACTAAAAGATTCAGTGGACAATGAAAGGTCGAGGACTCAGGAATCAAGAGCTCATGGGAATAAATTAGCATTGCATTAGAGCAGAAGCTTTGTATAGGAAGAATTCCTGAGATTGGTGCCAATGCTAATAGGTATACAAATGGAAGGGAAGAAAATTGAAGTAGTTCATGTAACCTCCATTTTCTATGTGAAATAAAAATAAAAGTCATTGTTTTGAGTAGGAGAGGAGTGGGAAACCAAAGAAGTCTCAGAATAATAATGAAGCTTTAGAATACATGCTGGGATGATTACAGAGGAAGCTGGCCAGAGACATTTAGCAGGATTTCTGGGCTGTTTTGAAAGGCAAGCCAAACATCAGGCAGATTTTATCTTTTACTGCTGCATCTCAAATTTAAGAGGCACCTCTGGGGCCAAAGAGCTTTTACCTTTGTTGTCTCATCTTGAGCCTAGGTTATGGTCATATGGGAATCTATTGTGAGAACTTTATGCACTGGAACCTATCAGTTCTATTTCTTGAGAGTTATTTATTGGAAATTTTGTGAGTTAGATTCAGGATGTAGCTAGAAGATACAGAGAACAATGGCTATGTTAGTGTCTCTTTGGGGCCATGTAACTTCACAGTATTGATTCCTCATAAAGGAACATGTTGGATGCAGTCTCAGTATATCATCTTTTTGGTTTCCCTGATGCCTCAGATGGTAAAGAATCTGCCTGCAATGCAGGAGACCTGGATTTGATCACTGGCTTGGGAAGATTCCCTGGAGAAGTGCATGGCCACCCACTCTGTATTTCTGCCTGGAGAGTCCCATGGACAGAGGAGCCTGGTGGGCTACAGTCCATGGGGTCACAAAGAGTCGGACACAACAGAAGCAACTTAGCACACACCTATCATCATTAAAGGAAGGATATTACACAGTGACCCAGTCATCCATTAGAGGACCACTTGCCTCAGACCTTCCCATCACAGTACACCCACAAGAGCCCAGACAGTCTTTATTGATCTAACTCCTTTAAGTTTATTATGTCAGAAATAGAAGATTAAATCTGATCTTTAAAGCATTTTTCTAATTATCATGAGCTCAGTGACTTTATCCTGCTTATCAAGATAACATTTAGAAATAAGAGAAATCAAAGTATCATGCTGACAATGTCTTACTGACCAATACAATACTATATTTCATTCACCAAGAATAGCATTAAACTAACACTAACTCAGTATGATTTTTTCTTTACACATGAGGATTTAGTCACAGACATTGTTGCATAACAAATACAAAATATCTCAAAATCCAGTGAATTAAAGGAGCAATCATCTAATATTGTTCACATGTCTGTGGGCCAGCTGGGGTCAATTGCTCTGGGATATGTCCATCTAGGACCTGGATTCAATCCCTGGGTTGGGAAGATGTCCTGGAGAAGCACATGGCCATCCACTCCATATTCCTGCCTGGAGAATCCCATGGACAGAGGAGCCTGGTGGACTATAGTCCATGGGGTTCCAAAGAGTCGTACATGACTGAGCGACTAAACATAACATAGCACATGTCCATCTAGACAACTTTACTCAGCATCCTTTTGTGATCAACAGGCTACCCAAGGTATATTCTTCTGGCAACGACAACAGTGCAAGTCAGGAAGCAGAGAGAGACATGTGTGAACTTGACTCAGGCATGAAACTAGCAAACTATCACTTGTGCCTATTTATCATTGGCCAAAACAAGTCACATCTCCAAGCTCAAAGTCAAGGAACAGAAAGGTATGCTTATCTATGATGAGGCCATGGCAAAATATTCTGAATCAAGGAGTGAAAAATGAGGTAATAATGAAACCTACCACATATACTGGTGTTCATTCCCTACCTTCCCTGCCAATTTCTCGTACACGTCTCTGGGAGGGAGCTTCTAGAAAGTTACTCATCCTATTTGTGTATGGATAAACTAAGATAAACTAAGTTGTTGTTTTTCTTTTTTGGGGGGTGGTGTTTTTTAAATGGACAATCTGAAGCAAAAGGGTGTCTCTAACATAGACTCACATTACTTTATGAATCACTTTACTTTTAACTAAATCTACATGATTTTGTATCTGTGAGTAAAGTAAAAACAATAGAGAAGAGAATGAACTGTGTAATTAAAAAGGCGTGGAGTACAGACCAAGCTTCACCACTTTCCAGCTGACAACTTTACAGGTTAGCCTTTGTAAGTCTTCCTCCTTGTGAAAGGAGAGTATTTCTCTTATTAATTAGAGAATATTTATCTAACTAACACCATTTGGTCTTACCTCTATATATGAGGTTATTGAAACAAATGCAGTAACACACACATGTCAGGCACAGAATCAATGATCATGAACAAGAGCTCTTACGATATCCTTTGAAGTTGTCACTCAATGTGGAAGTACTGGAGTAGTGAATAAACAAATTACTCTTGCAATGAGAGTGAGAATACCGCCAAAGAGGTAATGATATTTGAGACAATTGTTGAAGGATTTTGTTAGCCAATGAAATAATTAAAGATAATCAAGGGATTAATCGTTGCTAGATTGAAGGAAAGAATGAATAAACTTCAGAGGAATTTTTACGTGTCCTAAACTCCTGCTCATGAAGTACGATATGCATAAGCTTTTCACTCTATCCAATGCCCATGTGACATGGCAAGTGGAGTCTTGAGCCGCGACATGGCATGTGGGCTCTTGCTTGAGCCATGCAAGATCTAGTTCCCTGACAAAGGATCAAACCCTGGCCCTCTGCGTTGGGAGCACAGAGTCTTAACCACTCATTCTCAGGGGCTTGAAATCATGGTCTACAAAGTATGTTTAAGTATGACAGGGGCATGATACTTGGGTCCTTGGTAACTATCAAAGCTAATAAAATGTTCAGTCACTAGAAAATGAAATGCAGCTGTAAATAGCATTCATTAAATTAAACTACAAAATAAATCTCCTCAAATGCTATTGTACTATGGGTTTATAGAAAATTATATGTACTATATAGATAGGCACACATTTTTTTGCTAAAGAAACAGTGATTTAAGTTCTAAACCATGAAAATGTTAAGTTACAATAAAAGGCCACTTTCAACTTTGCCATTTAGAGGCTCACTTATTGTTCATAACTCTTATAATTGAAGCCTTATTATATTATCCTGCTGCACAGCGTGATTTCCTGTTATTTGTCTAATGTTTTTTAAAGAACAGTAATTTAATAACTATAGTGATATTCATCCTCGGCTCTCAACAAATGTGCTATTTCGTGAAGACTGTTTATAAAACAGAGTCATAGTCGATGTATATTCCAGGATTGTGGGCTTGTCTTTAGATGACTGAAAACAGCACAAAGCAGAAATAAATAAATAAATAATAATAATCCCAAGACTCTGTGATGTTACTTTAAAAAAGAAAGGAACTTTAAATTTTAGGGCATTACCGTTTTATTTCTCTTGAAAGCACTTTCAGTTTATATTTGCTCCTAAGAAAATTGATTTTATTCCTTTCTCATAGAAAAGTCTGAACTGTGTATTTCAATTCCAGGGAAACATTGTTAAGTTTTATTGTCCACACAACACAAATATCCTAGCACTATATTGCTCAAGCAAAAACAAACACAAACTCTGAAACTCTAAATAACATACGCATTGTTTTGTTTCATATTATTAAAAATATAGATCGATTAGAATTTTTTTAGAAAATGTTGAGATATTTATCCATTTCAGATCTTTCAGTGGATTTGATGCATTTAAATAACCTTTTAACTTAGTGGGGAATGTATGAGAAGAGATATAAATTAATAGTTTTATGTAAACCTTACCTTTACTTATATATACAACTTGAATATGAAGCCTAAGTGGTAGCTAGCAGAAGTATATGTCAGAACGCTAAAATGACACAACAGTTACATATTTTTCAAATGTCCTTTTTAATCCTAGGGAGCAAAAGTTCATATTTAGGGTGTGTTTTGTTCAATCACTTAATATCTTGAATAATCTAGACACTTTGTATAACCGAGGGCTGTTAGTTCCCAAGACCTCCATCTGTTAACTCTTATACTTTGCATTATGTAATTATGCAAGCAAATAATTTGTTGACAAAACTGAACAGAACAATTTGGTTAGTAGTCAAAATATGATAAAAAGATATCAGAGGGAAGAGGTTGTTACCTCTTGTTGAGATAGCAAGAATGGATCTTCCTTAGAATTAAAGTTAACATGATTTATCTTACAGTTTTTGTATATAAAAAGCACATTCTTATTTTAGGCAAAAAAAAGAAACCATAGATTTTTCTAAATATATTAAATAAGTCCTTTAAAATCATGCTATCACTTTAGATCTTGAAAAAAGAATGAGAAATTTTATTCAAATGAATTATTTATCCTAAAGCCAAAGGAAAAAAAAATCACATTTTTAAAACACCAAAATTCCTTCTTCAATGATTAGAATTCAGACATTTCTTTATTATAGCTTATTTTAAGATTATTTTACAATTCTAGTTGACTGAATCTTACTTTGAATGAGTTTCAGAAAAGAATTCATGATATTTAGCTGAACTAAGGTAGATATTTTAAAGTTCACATTTTGAGTCAATATCATTCAGGAACCATTTCATTTTGCAGAGTCCAATGTGGTGGCTACAACTTCAAATCTCTTTTTTTTTTTTTAAATTAGAGTATAATTGTTTTACAATGCTGTGTTAGTTTCTACCATGTGACAGACTGAAGCAGCTGTATGTACACATCTATCCTCTTTTTTGAATTTCCTTCCCATTTAGGTCCACACAGAGCCCTGAGTAGAGTTCCCTGTGCTATAGAGTTGGTTCTCATTAGTTATCTGTTTTATGAAAGTGAAAGTGAAAGCCGCTCAGTACTGTCCGACTCTTTGAGACCCTATGGACTGTATATACAACAGTTTATGCAATTCTCCAGGCCAGAATACTGGAGTGGGTAACTGTTCCCTTCTCCAGGGGATCTTCCCAACCCAGGGAACGAACCCAGGTCTCCTGCATTGCAGGCAGATGCTTTACTGTCTAAACCACCAGGGAAGCCCAAAAAATGATATACTGAGACTAAATCCAACATGATCCTTTATGAGGAATCAATACCGTGACGTTACATGGCCCAAATGGGACTCTTTACCAACTGAGCCACCAGGGAAGTCTTATCTATTTCATACAAAGTATCAAATCTTTTAAGATATATTTTCTTGTTTTACTTTGGATGGTTGAAGTCTCTAATTTGTCTCATTTTGTTTTTGTAAAATCTATATGCAAACTCTTTAAAGTTACATTATTCTATCACGTGAACGCATATAACCAGGTAGCAGGATGTACTCATTCAGGTCATTACTAAAGAACGCGAAGCAACATCCCGATGCTTGCCAAAGCTCTCTCCCTTCCTGAGGAATGCTTGTTCCAGTATTACCTTTGAAGGGAGGAGCATTAGCTGGAGTTGTGGTTTCTGTGGCCTTCACTTGCTGGTAGTGACCAATAGCAGAACAAAAATCAATCTCTGTCAGGCTTGTAATTGAGCACTTCCCTAATTTATGAGACAGCTTTCCCATTAACAACAAAATCTTGAGAATTAAATAAAAACAGACCTTCACAAGTGCTGCAGCCTAGGTGAATGAGGGATAAACATTGATAAATGCGCATGCCTTGTGCAAGCCTGACTTTGAAAAATTCTGTGTCAGAGTTTCAGGTCACATTTTGACAACAATTAGGAACACTGAAATAAATAGTTGGCAATTCTTCTTTGTTATGACAGGGAATGTAAAGCCATCTTTACCACGGAAAAGCCTATTTTATGAATATGAATTGTATTACTGCGGTGCTCAACCATCTTGCTGTGACTGGGAATCTATGGGCACTTCTATTATAAACCAGAGTAAAATCCTTTTGAAGATTTGAAAAGTTTGGTTAAGCTGTTTTTACTTGATTATTTGTAAAATTCCTGTGCCACTGCAATTCCATGCTTTATACAGAACACACAAGATAGCTTTAAAAAAGTTCAATGCCTGGTATTTTTAGTATGAAAAAGTTAACTAAAATGCTTTGTGAAATGTTCTGGCCAAATCTAAATGACTCAAGAGTGCTGGCTAAATGCTGTCTTTAAAGTTTATTGCAATTTTATCTAACTTATAAACTTCCAGGATTGACCTTTTGGTAGTATAATCATGAGTTAATTTCTTAATTTTAAAATTATATGCATTGATATTTGAAATTGATCTAGCGAATAGAGTCTGCAACAAGAAAGAATGACATATTATAGATTAAAAGTCTTCTCAGGTGGCACGAGTGGTAAAGAACCCATCTACAGTTGCAGGAGATGTAAGAGACTTGAGTTTGATCTCTGGGTTGGGAAGATCCCTTAGGAAAGGCAATGGCGACCCGCTCCAGTATTCTTGCCTGGAAAATCCTATGGACAGAGGAGTCAGGCAGGCTACAGTCCATAGGTTGCAAAGAGTCAGACACCACTGGAGTGACGTAGGACTCAAAACTGTCAGCCATGTCATCAGAAATCTGAACAGATTCTAATTGAGCTTGAACTTGATTTTTTGAGCTAGGTTTCCCAATCCATTTAAAAACAGAGAAGTAAACCTATATCCCATATAGTCATTAAATCTGTCTTACCCAGAATTTCTCTGAAGAAAACTAATGAAGCAAGAAACACAAACAAAATAAAAATAAAAGCAGCTTTTTAAAATACACTTAAAAATAAAATAATTGAAAATTTTAGAAACTGAAATGTAATATACATAAACTTTAAAATTATAACCAATAATAAGTATTTACATATATATTTATAAATATATATATACACACCCAAACATACATAACATGTTGCAATAATTTAGATCATCTGGATTACTGTAACAGTTGTACACACCTTACATTCAGTCATATTGGTGTTCCAGGTTGGTGAAATTGCAAGTTTATGGAGAATGGTTCTTCTACACAGGACTTTTCTATTCAAGGACCTTTCTATGGTTCTAGCACCTAATAGAGCCATGTTATCTATCCTAAAGAAGAGCAAAAAGAGCATGGAAGCATATCAACATCTCATCCCTTCCTTCTACCTTCTATTGACTTGATGAAAGTCACAAAACCACAGCTAAGCACAAAACTAGGAACAGGGAAACAGATTTGTTCCAGTATATGTGCACAATAACCAAAAGTTTCAGTTTAAATTTATACTTTACTTACTCTGAAGTAAACTATCTAGTAACCTCCTCCTATAGCGGGGGGGGGGGGGGGGGGGGGGCTTCCCTTATAGCTCAGTGGGTAAAGAATCTGCCTGCAATGCAGGAGACCCAGGTTCAATTCTTGGGTCAGGAAGATTCCCTGGAGAAGGAAATGGCAACCCACTCCAGCATTCTTGCCTGGAGAAGCCCCTGAACAGAAGAGCCTGGTGGGCTACAGTCCACAGGGTTACAAGAGTTGGATACGACTTAGTGGCTAAACCACCACCATCCCATAGTTGGAATGCAGCTAAGCCAAGAGATACTAAGAGCATCTAAAATAGATATCATAAAGAACACATATCAGAGGATATGTTCTAAGACCCCCAGTGGATGCCTGAAACCACAAATAGTACTGAATACTATCTATCTGTATATATATATATATATACATATATATATATAATCTCACATTATTTTCTATTCATAACACACCTAAGAAAAAGCTTAATAGAAAAGTTAAGCACTGAAGGAGATTAATAACTAATGACAAAATAGAACAATTATAACAATATGCTATAATAAAATTTGTATGGTCTTTGTATCTCAAAATATCTTATTGTACACATGAAAATGCCTTTTCTGTCTTAATGAGGCACTCATCATCCAGGATGTTTGTAACTTTTGCAGTTTGGATGGTAGAGCAAAACTTGCACACATTTCTTTTTCTTTCTTCACAATTTCATGACTAGATGATTTGTATTGCAACCTCAGCATACAGTTCTCTCCCTTCCCATCTAGGTCAAGAACTTTCACCTTTTCACTTAAGAGCAGCACTTGTTGAGTACTCTTTGGCATATCTGCATTTCCAGCATCACTACTCTTGCGTTTTGAGGGCCATTTTTAAGTAAAATCGGATAACAAAAACATGCATTGCAATATCTCCTCAGTGGATCTGATAACCTAGAAGGCTAAGTGACTAACAGGGAGGGATATGCTGAGAAAAGTAATGATTCATATCCAAGTTGAGAAAGAGCCAGAGGACATGAGTTTTCATCTCACCACTCAGAAAAAAGCTACAACTTAAAACTTATGAATTTATCTGGAGATATTCCCTTTTAATATTTTTGGATTTTAGTTGACTGTGGGTACCTGAAGCTGGGGAAAGTAAAACTGCAGATAAAGGGAACATTAATGTAACATCTCTTTTAAAGCCTTTCTTGACTCTCTTTCCAGAATTGTCACCATCTCTTCTGGGCTTTAAATCTCTCAGTATTTTTTACTTACCTCCACTATGACATTTATAACACCTTTCACTTTTCTAAGCTGTAAGCTTTGTACACAAGGGATTTTTTAATCTTTTCCCATTTTATGCTTAACACATATAAAAATAGGTGTAGTAGATGAAATAAACCCTATTTCAGTTTAAGTGAAATCTTGTATTATAGTAGGGGAAAGTATAATAACTGATGATATATAACCAATTTAGAAATGAATGTTCAAATTATAACTTCATTTTCTTAGGGAAATAAATTTTACATTATCAGAAAGGTTTATTTATCTACATATATATTGTAGATGGTAAAATGATGTATATATTTTATATATAAATTACAAATCATGTGTAATATGATACTATCAAGTTCTTATGCTGTTGGGTATAAAATATAAAAATAATTCCAGTGACAAAGTGGCTGTTATATGAATTTCATTTTACCATAGCTTAATTTGAGTTTGCATGGTATAAATATAGACAAGGAAAATTCAAAGATCATGAATTAACCACACCACAAATTTAACTTTGAATCTTTCACATCATCTTCCAGTACTTCTAAGAATGGTCAGAGAAAACAGATATACTCTAGCAGGGAAGTTTTGGTATTTTCTAGAGTCCAGACTGAGTTCAAAGATCTGAGGACACAATGCCTCAGTAAAATGTTAATTTATGAGACATTACTGCTTAATGTTTCAAATGCACATTCATAAATTGAATGGGTCATCCATGGCCAGATCACCTACCTCCCAATTCACCATGATACTTTATAGACAAGACAGCTTCATACTTTTAAATCTATGAAAATACAAACCATCTTCATCAGTCAATTGTTGAAAATCTTCTGTGTATCTTAAATTGTGCAAAATGAGCAAAATTGTCCTACACAATGTCTCTTTCTTTACATACTATGCTATCATATTTAGAAAAAGAAGTCTATTATGAATATTTCAGTAAAAGATCATCTTGATGGTATCTTTCTATTCAAGAAATATTGTTTCTGTCAAATCTCTATCTAGTTAGTGGATCAACATATTTACCTTATCTTTGGAGTCAAGGAATCGTCGTACCTTTTGTAGATGAAAATGTAATCATAGATGCTATTCATAAAATACTTCAGTTATAAAAACCACCTCTCTTGGTACCACAACTAAACTCTGTGTCAAATTAGTTGCTACGTCAAAGATCTCAAAGAGTAGAAAATATCATTTGTTTTCTTGAAAATGTCAAAAGTGTGGCAAGGATAGACTTCAGTTATTTTAACTTTTAAGGGCAGGGATATGTGAATCTTGGATGATACAAAGCCACTGTTTTTTTTTTCCCCCTTTGAATAAATTAAAACTGCTAAGATATAAATTCCTGAAAAATGGGCTTTATAATAGAAATAGAAACTGACCCTTAACTATAGTGGCACTACCGGATGCCGTTATAATAAGCTCCCCTAGATGCCATGGTGTAAATGTATTAGCTGTACTAAGAGACCCACTCCTGCTATAATTATGTTAGGAACCAATAAGACAGCTCAGAAATCAATATGCTAAGACAGATAGAGTAAAAGACCATGGCCAGCCCACTGGGAATAGATTAGTCTGGCAGGTCCCTAGCTGAGCCATGAAGAAGGGGATATCTTTGCTGTTGTAAAAAGCCATTAATTGTAAATTTTCCTGAACAAGGAACTTGAAGGGAAAACTTAGACTGCGTTGTTCATACCACTCAATGAAAACTGCAACTCTTATTGATCAAGAGTTAAGCTTTTTTATTCTTATTTCAAAATCCAGCAGTGCAAAAATCTGAATGTTCAGAGGGATTTTTCAAGCTTTTCCCATGGTGCATCTGAAAGTCTTCTTTGGTTATCAATTTGTTTTAATATGTTTAAAACTTCTAGATGAGATTAATAAAATCACATTTAAACAGTGGCCCTCCACACTGACAAGTTTCCTGGTATGACATCAGTTGTTTAATCAATTAATGCTCACATGTCATATAATAGATAAGAGAAGAGATACATTCTTTGCATTATTTTCTTTGAATTCACCTGACTATTAAATATTACTGAGTGTAATACTAATGAGTAAGAAAAGATGCTGCAGCTTATTTTAAGTATATCTAATTGAGTTTTCTTAATATTGTTAGCCTAATTTGAGTAAGTTGTTTTTACTAGAGTGAAGCAGTACAATCCAGTAATTTTGCTAAGAAAGAAAAAGAAAGAAGAAAGAAGGAGGAAACAAAGAAAGGAAGGAAGGAAGAAGGAAGAAAGAAATGAGAAGAAAACAAAAGGCCGACCTTTTGTGGTTACAGTTTGGCACATCTGCTCGTGTCCAATCAAGCTTTCAAACAGAGTAGTAAACAAAAGCAGCGATCAAGCAAGGACAAAGTCAGAGACATAAGTGGTTTGAATGAGTCTGCAATTTCTGCCCATATGACCATCCTGACACAATTGCTCTAATTTTCTTTCCAGAAATGACTGATAAAAGATTTAGGTAATTGCTATGGAGACAGACTTCCTTCCATCACTAGGTATCTTGAATAATACAGCCTCAGGGTCATAAGATGGAGTGTCAGTTTCTGCAGAGTCCTAAATTAATACTTGTCCCTGCTTTAGCTACACTTCCTGTACATCTAATGAAGTGAATGTAATTTATTTTGACAATGTATTGAAAATCACTTGATCAAATGACTATTCTGTAATGAACACAAAAAGCAATATAGGCTCGGGGACTATAAACTACAAAATAACATAAATACACATCAATTTTTCAAAGTGTGTTTTTTCCTCCTAAAAACTATGTATGTAGTATGGATAAACATGAAACAACATAATTTCCAAAAGGACAATAATTCATGCAAATGTAAATTTAAAAAGTGTGTGTGTGTTTTTTTTTTTTTGCTCTGATGCCTGAGATTGACCTATCTTCATTCAGCACATGACCTTGTCCTCTCTAATCAAACTTAATTTATCTGCCTGATCTTTGCATTTCTAACTATTAAATAGCGCACAGAAAGAAGAGCAGAGAGCCATGAGCAAGCTAGTATTCAGGAGGAAATTTGGAAAATATTGTAGATTTTTCTTTCAGACAACGTTCTGAAATCTGAATGTCACAACATTTTTTCAATAATTAATGAAATCAGCTGTGTGCACATGAAAACTTCCTGTCCTGAGATCATAAGTGATCTGCAGGTTACATAATTTGTCCAAAGAGGTATACATGCAAGACGACTGTACAGGATAATCTTTTTCATCATGAAAAACTTTCTTAGGTCTTGTAGTTAGATTTTTTATTTTCTCCACTGATGAAACACAATCCCTGAGATTTGAAAATACTCAACTCTTGAATTACACATATATTCGATTGTACCAGAAACAACGGCATGATTTTCTTCCTTCAGAAAGCCAGCCATCTTGGAAGCTGATAGAGGCAGTATAATTGAAATATTTAGTTTGTGCTGCAAAGAATTGCACTTGGTGCCATCTTGGCAAGTGGGCCAAAGCGAGGCCCGTGTCTGCACGGTGGCACTGTGAAAGGACAATGTAGTGTTTAAACACAGCCAGGCAGAAGCCAGTGGATAATGCTCAGTAATGGGTTAATCAATACTTATTATGGTTTTATTGGTTCACTAAAGAGAGAACAGAATCTAGTGAGCACAGAGCCGAAAAAAATCACTGCATCTGATCTAGATAACATCTACTCTCCCTAAGGGATTTCCCTATTCAAGAATCCAATTTACCATGCCTGATTGACAAGGATTGGATCCTAGGGAATCACATAACTCTTTTTAGGACCCAATAAAATCCTAATGGATTTGTCTGACTGGCCAGGAGACTTCTAGTTTTACTAAACTGAGGTGGTTTGTTGCAATTAGCCTTTATTCCACTTGCAGTTGAGAAACTAGGCTATTAGGAGTCATCCTTGCTCTGCAAACGCTGGAGTCATGCTGGGACGTGCCGGATGGAAGGAGGTACGGGGCTGTATGAAAAGAAAGTCCTTACGATAAATTATAAACATTTGAAAGCTTCTGAAAAATGGTAATCAAAACAGATTCAAATAAAAAGCGGGGAAAGCACAACTAAATTGCATGCTTAAAAACCATTTATTGGTCAGTTAGCCTTTACGATTTATTTTTCGTTCAGGTAACAGTAACAGAAAGAAACCTCTGTTTGAAAGCAGCTTTGAACTATGTAACACTTGCTATCTGAGCTTCCCCTTTAATACTTGAAGTTTGAAAAAAAATATCATTCACCCACAACAAAAATCTTGTAGATAGTTGTCTCTGGACCAGTTCTTTTCTTCCTAGAAGATAATGCTTTTACAAAACAGTTAACTTGTTCGAGCACACTGGGATGTGATCATGGCACACCATCTTGGCAGCTCTTAAGTCAGAAAACAGTGGGAGTGTGATGATGGTTTGAAGTCAGGGTTGAATCATAGCTGAAAAAGAACTTTTAAATAATACAAGTTGCATTTTGAAGCAAATATCCCTTTAATGTAAGAATCATTGGTGCATTCCTCTAGAATCATGTCTGCTCTTCCAATAAGGCACAAATGACACTTCAAAAATGCTTATATTGAATGGATTTCACAATCAGAAATATGTTTACTTATGAAGTATCTTTCAGTAGACTTCATGATTTCCTCTTTTTTCTTAGACTTGGAGAGAACTTAGTGATGTACAGAGCGCTCACATACACCCCCATTACCAGCATCCTAGATTAAAGTTTCCAAAATCTCTAGCTAAAGTGCTGTGCTAATTGAGTGCAAAAATTCATTTCCAATAAGACTATCTGTGATAACAGATGTTTAAATATATGAAATGGACACATAAACTTCCTATGTTAAATGATTCTTATGAAATTATTTAAATATAGGTATAGGATATTGTCACATTTAACTATCTATAAATTTTTCAATCATGACATTCTAGCTCAATGATTGTTAAGAAGACAAAAAGTGCTGTGTATGACAATTACAGAGAAAAAAACTGGAAAAAAGGCAAAAATAGAGAGATGTAAGCAAGTAGAAGAATAAGGAGGCAATTGAAAAGAAGGATATTGATAAAAATTGTAGCATGATTACCTTTTTAAGTGAAATTATAAGTAACTCTATTTTGTTTGGCTTTAGTTTGAAATGAAACACTTTTGCTGTGCAATTAGAAAAACAAAAATTTTATTAAAAGTTAAAAAAATGTTACATGGTGAAGTATGATAATGCAGGAATTATATTTGTAAACATGATAATACTAAGGAAACTCCAGATAACCTTAGAAGTGTTAAGAGTGATGATACAGATGAGTGAAGTTCATCTTTCTGCATTTACCAGGTTAGATTTACATAGGGCTCAAGGTTATTTTGCAAGTATGTTGTTTGAGTTTGTAGGGTAATTTCCATATAATTCTGACACTCTAATAGTGAAATATCTTATCTAAAACTGACATATTTACTTCACCTTAGCACCCATTGGAGAAGGCAATGGCAGCCCACTCTGGTACTCTTGCCTGGAAAATCCCATGGATGGAGGAGCCTTGTAGGCTGCAGTCCATGGGGTCGCTGAGTCCGGCAAGCCTGAGCGACTTCACTTTCACTTTTCACTTTCATGCACTGGAGAAGGAAATGGCAACCCACCCCAGTGTTCTTGCATGGAGAATCCCAGGGACAGGGGAGCCTGGTGGGCTGCCGTCTATGGGGTCGCACAGAGTCGGACACGACTGAAGCGACTTAGCAGCAGACATTGAGGTGCTTCCCAGGTGGCGCTAGTGGTAAAGAACATGCCTGCCAGTGCAGGAGATGTAAGGGACCTGGGTACAGTCCCTGATTTGGGAAGACCTCCTGGAAGAGGGCATGGCAACCCACTCCGGTATTCTTACCTGGAGAATTCCACCGACAAAGGAGCCTGACGGGCTACAGTCCATAGTGTCGCAGAGTCGGACATGCCTGAAGCGATTTACCTCGCACACACAGTACATACTGAATTGTTTTGTTTCCAAGGACAAAGGAATACATTTAAAGATGCCATTAGAAGTTACTGGGTTTATTTTAATTAGCATATAGATGAAATATTATTTAAATATTATCATAATAGAGTATTACTTGGTAGATAATTAAAAGGTCCTTCATATGATTTTTTTTTTTTAATTTTATTTTATTAGTTGGAGGCCAATTACTTCACAACATTTCAGTGGGTTTTGTCATACATTGACACGAATCAGCCATAGAGTCACACGTATTCCCCATCCCGATCCCCCCTCCCACCTCCCTCGCCACCCGACTCCTCTGGGTCCTCCCAGCGCACCAGGCCCGAGCACTCGTCTCATGCATCCCACCTGGGCTGGTGGTCTGTTTCACCATAGATAATATACATGCTGTTCTTTCGAAACATCCCACCCTCACCTTCTCCCACAGAGTTCAAAAGTCTGTTCTGTACTTCTGTGTCTCTTTTTCTGTTTTGCATATAGGGTTATCATAAGGAATTTAGAAAGATGGTAATCATATGATTTTTTACATTTGTTTATAATTACAACTCTTTATGTTGCTCTAGGACTTTAAATGATTTTTTTGCTTTTAGTTAAGAATTTAGTAAGAATTTTGTCATCTTCAGTAATATTGCTTATTCATGGATGATTTGCTAATTAATATTTAATTTTTTATTTGCTTCTAATTTTATTTCATTTATAGCACAACTAGCAGTATCTCACCCACATATTATATAATTTTCACTTTTAAAATAAACTTTTAATTTTAGAAGGCTAAAGATTTTTATTCAAAATCAATATATCTGGTTAGAAATTAAATAAAAAGTAAAAGAAAATGAAAAGGCTTCCTGTTTAAAATTATTATCTCACTCATTTGTTTACCTTATCTGGTAAAACTCAACTCAGGCTAGATCATAAAAGCTGATCAGTCTTCTGTCCAGCTCTCTTCTTAGGATGACTGCCCATAGAAACTATCCCCCTATTGTGAGGAGGCCTGAGTCAAATGGAGAGGCCGTAGGTAGGTGTTCTAGTCACCATCCCTAGCTCAGGTCTCAGCTGACAACCAGCATCTACTGGCAGATATATGAATGCACAGGTCTTCAAGAGAGAACAATCCCTAACCTTTGCCCCAATCGATGTCAAATGAAACAGGCATGAGCTATTTTTAAGCCTTCACCTAATGGGAAAATCATGATCAAAACTAACATTACTTTTCTTTTAAGTCATCAGATTTTGGAATAGATTTCTGATAGTAATAGAAAACCACAATCAATTTTGTTAATTAGAAGTAGGGTGCTATCACAGCAAAATACAAAACATACTTCTTGGGGGCTGGGTAATGGGTGGAAGCTGGAAGGACTTTGAAGAAGGTGTCAAGGAAATATTAAAAAGTCTTGAAGAGGTTATTAACACATCTTTGATGGCACTCAAGGATGTTAGTGATGACTTAAAGATTAAGAGGAAGACATTATTGGAAGCTGGAAGAAAGGAGACCCTTGTTACATAGTGACAGAGAGTGTAACCACACTTAGCCTTTGACAATGGGGAAGACAGAAGAGGTACTTAATGAACCAAATGATCTAGAGATTACTGGGCAGACTACTGAAATTTCCACCCAATTTCTTCTCACAGATGATTTTGACAAAATTGAAACTGTGAACCTCAGACTGGGACTTGGACCTACGTGCCAGGACTCAAACCTGGCCGAAGCCCTAATTAGGACTTGAACTCAAAATCTTTTAATTAGAGCCACTCACCTGGAGTTTGGACTTACTAAGGATCAGGTCCTTTGTGTCTCAGCACAGAAGGAATTCAGCAAGAGGCAAAATGATAAGCAAGAATTAGATTATTAACATAGGATGCTATTGAGAGATGCAAGTGGGTTGACGAGGGAGCCCTGCCCTCCAGGATTAAGCTGGCTACAATTTTATAGTCAAAGGAAAGTGGAGGAGTGGGAAAAGACTGCCTTCTTCAAATAGCCATCAGGCTTACATCACCAGCTCCCCTTTCATATTGGGCAGGAGATTGTGTGACCTTATGAAGTCAGTCTAGGATCATGATAGCTCCTACTCAAGTCAGTGAAAGAGTGGTGACAATCTTCTTCCACCTAATGACCTGAGACATACCTTGTGCTTTTATTTATGACTTTATAGTTAAGCAAGCATGCTTCATTCTACGATGTTCTGATTGCTTTCTTAAGCAATTATTAACTTACAGTGGTCTCCCAAAGTTTCCTAGTTTTCCCTGTCTACCTATAGTCCCCTACTGGAGAAGGAAATGGCAACCCACTCCAGTATTCTTGCCTGGAGAATTCAATGGATGGAGGAGCCTGGTGGGCTACAGTCCACGGGGTCGCAAAGAGTCGGATACGACTGAGCAACTTCACTGGGACTTAAACAGGCATCAGTATAAACTATCCTATAAAAATGAGAGAGAAAAGAAATGAGTTTTAAAAGTATTGTTTAGTTTTCAAGTGAATTTAAAGGAGATGGCCAGGTCTTGTGAAATTAAAAAAAAAAAAAAAACTTTTCATATTACTGGCCTCTTCAAGGTTCTCAAATGAGAATGGACTTCAGAGCAGGTATCAAATCCAAGGTGGGAATATGGCATCATTTTTAAAATCTCTGAAGATTTAAGGATTGCCTTAGAAATTCACTCAGTCATATCAAGTCCTCTAAGGACCTTAAGTGTACAGCTCATAGCTCTTCTCCATTAAACAACAAGGCTAAAATTCTTAAGAGAGCTCCATGTCAGTAGTCTTATAAGAAGACAAAAATGGAGAAGGACTTACCTAAATAGATTGTTGACCATGACTTTGGTTAGATGAACAGGAATAAGAATCATTTTAAAAGCTACTGAATTTTACATAAATTTTGTGGTTGAAAACAGTCATGTCTTGGGCTAACATGGACAGTGACAGTACAAATGAAAATTTAAAAAAATGAAAAGTGACCTTTAGATTTCTGAATCACTATAAGATAAAGCGGCCTGATAAAATTACTCAGGGGCAAACAATCATTCCTTATGGAAAAGAGAGGATGACTCAGAAGGTAAAACCATGAGCCTAAAGGTCAGAACAGAAACCTAAGGAGAGTCATTCCTAGGCAGTAGTACTAAGCCCTAATAAATGAACTGGAATATGGACCTGCATAGATTTCAGAATTTCATGGAACAGTAAAGATAGTGTGCCTTCCACTCCCCACTTTCTTGGTGACTTACAGCACAAATTGCCAGCCATGTGAGGGAATACATCTTGGAAGTGGATCCTCAGCCCCAGCTGAGCCACTTCAGCTGATATATATCAGAAATTAGTCAATGGATACCAAAATCCACAGACATTCAAATCCTGATATAATATGGTGTCTTATTTGCATATAACCTATACAATCCTCCAGTAGACTTTAAACCATCTCAGTGTTACTCATAATGCCTAAGGTAATGTAAATTCTATGTAAATAGTTATAAATACAATGTAAATGCTATGTAAATAGTTGCTGGCATCAAGCATACTTAAGTTTTGCTTTTGGGAATTTTCTGGAATTTTTTACAGAATATTTTCTATCTACAGTTGGTTGCGTCCACAAATGCAAAACCCAACAATAGGAAGGGCTGACTGTATACTCTTTTTCATGCACATATGCTCATGCCCTGTCACTCAGTCATGCGCAACTTTTTGATACTTCATGGACTGCAGCCCACCGGTCTCCCTCTGTCCATGCGATTTCCCAGGGAAGAATCTGGAGCGAGTTGCCATTTCCTCCTCCAGGGGATCTTCCTGACCCAAGGATAGAACCCACATCTCCTACATCTCCTGCATTAGCCAGCAGATTGTTTTACCACTGAGCCACCTGGGAAGTCCTGAATACTCTCTTTGGAGAAATGTAAATAATTTTGGTGAAAAAATTTTTTTTCCATAATTGATTAGGTAAGGGAGGGGTGAATTAGCACAGGTAGAAAACCAAGTACATTTTGGTGGTACATACTTATCTGAGTATCTTCCTTTAAAGGAAACTAATTCAAATAATAACATATTAGACATAGTAAATTAATTTGTCATTTACCACATCAAAGATATATTTCTTTTTCTTTGGCATCTTGTTAGTCCAATGAGGTATGGATTTTTCAAAACCATCCTATCTCTTTCATAGTTCTTTCTTTACACATTATAGTACTCTGCTATTAAAAAAAAAAAAAAAGAAATTGATGAGGGATAAAGTGAGGATCGTGATTAGTATTAGAGAGGGAGTAGAATTCCCTCAGACTAAATTCTCTTGCCTACTTACCATGCTTTTGATTGCTCAGAAAATGACACTAAACATGGCATCCCTATCAATGTTGCAGAAAGATAGCTCATTTTTGAGCTTTACTTTTGGTTAGCTAAAGCACAGCTGCCTGAAATACATCTAATTACAGCAATAATTAAAGTTCTTACCTTACCTGTGTAGTCGAGGACACAGACCTTGTAATGGGAACAAATCTAGATATAAAGGCTTGCTGTCAATTAACCCTGATAGTTTGAAAATATAATGAAGGAGAATGAGGGTTGAGTTACAAGCTCTGCACAATAATAAATATAGTAATTCAGCACCTCTCTCTTTTCCTGGATCCTACCCAAGAATTTGGGAGAAGAAAGACAAGAAGGTTATCTGGGTAATTCGATCTTATGACTATCGATGGATAATGGTCTCATCCATCAACTTTGTGCTACCGCTTACCTCTGACAAAAGATGGGACTGCTACAAATATGAGCCCTTCCATCTGGGAACAATACAACTCTTCAGTTTCTTGTCACAGATTTTGTCAATAGAATGCAGGCCAAAAAAGGAGAAAAGGTATGTGAGTACTGTGGGCAGAGTTTTATGCTCAGTCTTGTCCCAGCACAATGGTTTTTCCTCCTGAGCCTAACTTTCACAGGCTGAAATATTTTGAGCATGTCTTTCTTTGTGTGTGTGTGTTTTTTTTAAATCATTGTTTTTCTCTTTTGATAAGGAAATAACTATATTAAGTTGTGTGAGAGCTAAATTATGCTCTGGGAATTGTTCCTGGAAAAAAGAAAAAGCAGTCTTAGAAAACTTTTCATCCTTAGAACATATCCTGAGAGGATTGTGTATTGATCTAAAAAACACAGATATGATATGTATTTTTTGGAATGTTATTACTTCTATAGCTTCTCAAGCTTTCTGTTTGATCTGAAGGTAATCTGCATACCTGTCTTCTCTTCTACTTTGTAAAGTCATTGAGACTATAATATAGACAAATTCCAGAGCCTTTGTAAAGAGCAAAATGCATAGCTCAATCTGTGTCTTGATCTGAACTGAACTTGAACTTTGCATTAATTATGTTAAACTCATTCCATTAATTATAATGAATGCCAAACATTCCATTGGGAACAACCATTTCCACTTCGTGTGTTGTTCTTTTTCTCATTTTCTCACTTTTATCATACAAGGGAAAATGCATAACAGTTAGTTTTATGTTATCAGCTTGGCTAGAGAACCCAGTTTTCTAATCAAACACTAAATTAGGTGTTTCTCTGAAGGCATTTTATAAATATGGTTGAAATTTGCAATCAACTGACTTTCAGTTCAGTTCAATTCTGTTGCTCAGTCATGTCTGACTCTTTGTGACCCTATGGACTGCAGCTCACCAGGCATCACCATTGAATCGGTGATGCCATCCAATCCCATCCTCTGCCGTCCCCTTCTCCTCCCGCCTTCAATCTTTCCCAGCATCAGGGTCTTTTCCAATGAGTCACTAAAGGAAATTGTCCTTGATAACTTGGGTGGGTCTTCATCCAAGCATTTGAAGAACTTAAGGGCAAAAAACAGGATTCCCAGAGAAGAAATTCTACTTCAAAACTGCAGTGTTAAATCCTGCCTTAGTTTACAAACTTCTAGCATGTTCTAAGCACATGGCTGAAGCACAAGCTGGAATCAAGATTGCCAGGAGAAATATCAATAACCTAAGATACACAGATGACTCCACCCTTATGGCAGAAAGTGAAGAAGAACTAAAGGGCCCCTTGATGAAAGTGAAAGAGGAGAGTGAAAAAGTTGGCTTAAAACTCAACATTCAGAAAACTAAGATCATGGCATCTGGTGCCATTAATTCATGGCAAATTGATGGGGAAACCATGGAAATAGTGACATACTTTATTTTGGGGGCTCCAAAATCACTGCAAATGGTGATTGCAGCCATGAAATTAAAGGACGCTTGCTCCTTGGAAGAAAAGCTATGACCAACCTAGACAGTATATTAAAAAACAGAGACATTACTTTGCCAACAAAGGCCTGTCTAGTCAAAGCTATGGTTTTTCCAGTAGTCATGTATGGATGTGAGAGTTGGACCATAAAGAAAGCTGAGCGCCTAAGAATTGCTCTTTTTGAACTCTGGTGTTGGAGAAGACTCTTGAGAGTCCCTTGGACTGCAAGGACATCCAGCCAGTCCATCCTAAAAGAAATCAGACCTTTAGGAAATCATTGAAAGGACTGATGCTGAATCTGAAACTCCAAAACTTTGGCCACCTGATGCGAAGAACTGACTCATTTGAAAAGACCCTGATGCTAGGAAAGATTAAAGGCAGGAGGAAAAGGGGGTGACAGAGGATGAGGTGGTTGGATGGCATCACTGACTCAATGGACATGAGTTTGAGTAATCTCCAGGAGTTGGTGATGGATAGGGAGGCCTAGAATGCTGCAATCCATGAGGTCACAAAGAGTTGGACATGATTGAATGACTAAACTGAAGCATGTTCTAAAGATTTCAGTTTGCCAGCCTCCCTTGTCTCAAGAGCCAATTTCATAAAATAAATCTGTGTGTGTGTGTGTGTCTGTGTGTGTGTGTTATGTGTTTTTCTGGACAATTCTGACAGATCTATATCCTTGATGGATACCTATATTTAAGACACATGGAACTTTATCATTTCAGGTAATATCATGGGAGTTTCTGTCTCCATGTTTGCCTTTTCTTATAGTCACATTTCTGTGATCACTAATAGAAATGCAAGCATGTACTTACAAAAAAAAAAAAAAGATCTACTTAAGTATTTTAAAAGAGCAGTATGAAAACCCCATAAATTATACATTTGTTGCAACTTAACCCAGAAGTTGCTGAGTTTGAAAGAGTATGAATGATGTTTATTTTGTATCTTAAGAGAACATTTTTTCCCCACCAAATTAATATGAGCAAATAAATGGAACAAACTCATGGAGCATTTGAAAATCTCAATATTTACACAGATCTTCCAGTTGTAATTTTCAACTTATATGAAATAATCTTAGGACTCCAAATAACATATCAATATATCATCTAATTTGAAAAGAGAAGGTCTATTTCATCTCTAATGCCAGCTTAATGGATTGAGAGAAAAAGTGGTGGATCACTGTATTGAAAAGAATTCTGAAGCTTAATCCAGCATTAGTTGTAAATGATTACTATATCTGATGTAGACGTGGGTAGGATGATTGGATAATAGTACCTGATTAAGATATTTGTCAGCACTTATCAAATCTGTCCAACTCCAATCATCAAAGTAATTTAATACTTTTCCTAAATTATCTAAAAATGTTGTATTCTTATCCAAATTGAAACATCCAAAATAACCAAATACTGTAACTTATTGGAAAGTCATTTCTAGTATTTTGTTAGTCTTCTACATTGAAAAATAGGAAGAAATGTATTTTATAAATTCTAAAACTACAGAATTAGGCCTTTTATTATTAACATAACTTTAAATACCTTTACTATGATTAAAACATAGTTTGGGGTAAAAGACTGTTCACATTACTGTAATTTTTGGTATTGAAATTCATTAAGCTAACACAAAAATAGTAATATGCAAAATAATTTTAGAAATATACAGATTTTAAGACTATATAAAATACATATGTAAACTTGGAGAGTGTGTATATGTTTATATTTGGTAGATCAAAATTATTTGAAGACAACAGTAGCTGAACTGGCGATTCTAAAGAGATGGAGCTTGAACTTTCCCAGTGGTCCAGTGATTAAGTCTCCATGCTCCCAATGGGTTCATCAAGGAATTAAGATCCTACATGCCACATAGTGTGGCCAAAAAGTTTTTAAAAAGTAAAGAGAGCTTCACAAGTAACACCTTTGATGACACTGTGGAATAGTACATCTTCAGTAGGTTATAAAATGTAATGTTCTTATTCTTATTTTAATTTATGTTCTTATTTAAATTTAATTAAAATTTATTTAATTTTGTTTTCATAGAAGATAGATAAGAAGTAAAATAGGGGAGGAACATATGTTTTCCTAAAACTTCTCCTTTTGTTCAGTGAATTCTACAGTATACAAGTCTGCTGGTTTCCTATTACCCAATAACTTATGTTCAGACCTTACTGATAACCTTCTGGATTCCAGTAGCATGTCTAACTTGACTTCATCCTGGTTCGTGATAATATTCTTCTTCATTTTCAAGCAGGATTCCCCCTGTTTGTTTCCTGATTTTTTTTGTTATTGTTGCTGTTTTACCTTTCTTCTATGTATAAAGCCTACATATATTCTACATATATTCTCTCCTCTCCTGCTACCCGTATCTCTCCATATCATCTGTATTTTTCAAGACCAGTCCTAAACTTTACCTAAACACAGAGCACAGTCAGCAAATAATTGTTGATTGCTTGCATATTTGAAAGAAGAAAACTATAAAACAAAATGATCCTAGGCTATAAAATATAGCCAAGTAAGTGATGGATGACAAGGTGTATATGGAATGTGAGTCAATTATAAAATATGACATAAAACCTTTCACAAATATTAGGTATATTTATCCTCCTTATTGTTAAACTCTCATATCTCATAGTAAAACCAATAATGGTCTAATAATTTTAAAAAATAAGGAAAGTTGCAGTTTTATTTAAGTAGCAATAGAGAATGTTTGCATGCTAAGTCATTAGCAATTTGAAGATATAAACTATAGACACATATTCTTAATTGCATAGAGAGACCTGGGAGAGTTGTTAAAATAAAATATATAATAGGTGTAGATATTTTTAATAGACAAGGTACAAAAAATAAAAGAACTAGTCATTTTAAGGAGGAACATCTGACATAGAGGTTTATAAAGCTCAGTGGATACTTGGGTTTTTTCCCTATCGTTTTCTGATTCTTTGCTGAAGTTTTCACTTTGCTCTTCCGTGCTTCTCCAGAGTTTGGTGAGCATTTTTATGATAGTTGTTTTGAACTCTTTGTTAGGCAAACTTTGTATCTCCAATTCATTAGAGTGTCCTCTCTCACCCTAAGCTTTAATCTTTTTAAAAAAACTTTATTGCAATATGGCTGATTTACAATGTTGTGTTAGTTTCCGGTATAGAGCAAAGTGAATCAGTTACATATATACATGTATTCACTCTGTTCTAAGATTCTTTTCCCATATTGGTCATTATGGAGTATTCAGTAGAGTTCCCTATGCTATACCACAAGTTCTTATTAGTTATCCTTTTTTTATATAATACTGTGTTTATGTCAGTCTCAATTCCCCAATTTATCCCTCCTCCACCCCCCTATCTCCTGGAAACCATAAGCTTGTTTTCTACATCCATGACTCTACTTCTGTTTTCTAAGTAAATTCATTTGTACCCTCTTGTTTTTTTGTTTGGAAAAAAAAATATCCACTGTCTTCTCACTTTATTTGAATTTCTACACTTGTTTTTAAAATTAGGTGATGAAATAGTTACCTCTTCTTGTCTTAAAGGTATGTTCTTGTGTAGGCAAGTCCATACCCTAACTGTCTGTGCCCCGTGGCTTCGATAGGGAGATAGAGCTGAACTATAGACAGCTTTTCCTGTGCATACATGCCAAGGACCACTGCCTCGGCAGTAAGGATGGAGCCAGAAGCGATGCAGGCTGGGGCTTCTCCAGGGGCACTACAGCGGACCACAGCTTCGGAGAGAGGACTGGAGCTGAAGCCTGGTGTGAGCTGGGGCTTCTCTGAGGGTGTGCTGGAGAGCATCAGTTTGGCTGGGGAGGCTGGAGCCCAATCACTTTATCTTTTCAAGCATTGCTTCTGCCCAATTTGCTTCCTTCCCTGCCTTTGTACAACTCCTAGTCCATGTTTGAAAGCCTTTTCAGTGTATCCCCCCTCTGTCTCTCTCTCATGCTTTTGAAATGAATTTTTCATCCTTTTTTTTAAGTACTTCTTCCAGATTTTTTTCTGTCCTGTGTTCTATGCAATTCTCTCTGTATCTGTGTCAAATCTAATGTTAAACACACTCAGAAATTTCAGTTTCACTTACTGAACTTTTTATTTCTCTTTCAAAATTCTCATTTTCTTGGAAACCCTTAAGCACAGCCATTACAATTCTGTATCTCATAACTGCATTTCTGGACTAGTTGAGACCCACTCCAGTATTCTTCCCTGGGAAATCCCTTGGACAGAGGGGCCTGATGGGTCAGACACAACTTAGCGACTAAACAGCAATAACAAACAATAGCAACATATTTCTATTTTAATTGTTTTTCTGTGTTCTAAAATATCTTATTTTAGATATTTAATCTTATTAACAAGGTGTAATCTTATCTACACCTTGTTACTTTGACAAAGCGCCAGACATTATGGTATTTAGAAATAATTTGAAGTCTAGAATGACTATATGTTCCTTCAGAGAGGATATACTTCTGCTTTTGCAGATGGTTAGAGACATTCCCTTGTGACTCGGCTGGTAAGAATCTGCCTGCAATGCAGAGGACCTGGGTTTGATCCCTGGGTTAGGAAGATCCCCTGGAGAAGGGAAAAGCTACCCATTCCAGTATTCTGGCCTGGAGAATTCCATGGACTGTATATATATAATCCATGGGGTCTCAAAGAGTCAGACAAGAATGAACGACTTTCAGTTCACTTCACTTCAGAGACATTTGCAATTTCAGGTCACATAATCCACCTCCGAGGAGATGAGTTGAAGCTGTGCTTCAGTACCTACAATGACTAAATAATTTCTGATTTGTTCTTTCTTCTAACAAGCAGACTTTTAGGATCTATCATGAAGCCTAAGAGCCCTTGATTCCAGTATTCACCCTCAAGCGCTGTAAGGCTTTTAAAAGTTGATTTAGTGTCTCAAAACTTCAGCCACCTCTATAATTGTTCAGCCACTCAGTCATGTCTGACTCTGCAACCCCATGAACTGCAGCATACCATGCTTCCTGTCCTTCATATCTCCCAAAGTTTACTCAGACTCATGTCCATTCAGTCGAAGATGCCATCTAACCATCTCATCATCTGTTGTCCTCTTCTCCTTTGGCTTCAGTTTTTCCCAGCATCAGGGTCTTTTCCAGTGAGTCAGCTCTTTACATCAAGTGGCCAAAATATTGGGGCTTCAGGTTTATTGTCAGTCCTTCCAATGTTTATTCTCTCTTATCTCACCTCTACAATAGTCGACAAAATCCTCTAAATAAAAAAATCCATAAATGAGAGCAATGTAAAATTCTGGCCTCACCATTGAAGGTTCCCTTCCTCTCTAAATCTCCTAAGTCTTGACCCCATAATTCCTTATTAGCTTTTTAACTTTCCAGTGTCTCTTAGAATCATTTTTCTAGCTTTTCTTTTCAGTGTGAGAGTTATTTCCTTAGTTTTTGTTGCTGAAAGTGGCACCTCTCAAAGGACAATTTTAAGCAGGCAAATCATCAAATAAATAGAACAATAAATGATAATTCAAGTGCAATAAAAATATAAGCTAAAAGTATGAGTCTTACTGATTGCAAACCCACCACTCATAAAGTATGTAATAATTTTTAGCTATTCAGTAAATCACTACTGTTACTTAATGAGAATTTTCCTAGAAAAAAAGTTAAAATGGACAAATAAGCTTCTCTTAATATAATTTAAGCTGTAATTTGTTAAAGGGTCAATTAAAAAAAAAACTGCTAGTGTGCATGTCTAGCTGCTGAGTTGCATCGAACTTTTTGTGACTCCAGGGACTGGAGCCTGCCAGGCTGCTCTGTCCTTGGGAATTTCCAGGCAAGAATACTGGAGGGGGAGGTGCCATTTCCTTCTCCAGGAGATCTTCCTAACCCAGGGATCTAACTTGCATTTCCTGCATTGAAGGGCAAATTCTTTACCACTGAGTCACCTGGAAAGGTGAAAAAAAATACTGAAAGAGAAATGTTTGATTCTTTGAAGATTTTATCCATGAAGATTTTATAGAATTGTTTTTGTTCAGTGGCTAAGTTGTGTCTGACTCTTTGCAACCCCATGGACTGTAGCACATCAAGCTCCTCTGTCCTCCACTATCTCCAGGAGTTTGCCCAAATTCATGACCATTGAGTTAGTGATGCCATCTAACCATTTCATCCTCTGCAGCCCCCTTCTCCTTTTGCTTTCAATCTTTCCCAGTATCAGAGTCTTTTACAATAGAGTACCCAATTTCAAATTTTCTATTGAGATAAGCCACCAAGATGTTAAATAAACTAGTGGTGAACATATAATAATTATAAGACAAACTGAGAGAATAATCAAAGGGATAACTGAAATTGAAAGTAATCTCTCTACAAGCCTTGAAAGACCTCAAGGATAAAATTATTGAAATGGCTAAAATAAGTTATATGCTAAAATAAAATAAATGGCCATTCTTTTAAAGTATTAACTGACTAACTTCCTGTAGATAAGAGTTTTAAAAGATGACCTCTAGACCAAATCATTCCAGCTTCAAAGATGGCAAATTTTCTGGGGTTATAGTAAGTAGTATTCTTCCCAGGTAGTGCTAATGTTAAAGACTCCACCTGCCAATGCAGGAGATACAAGAGACATAGGTTCAGTGCTGGGTCGGGAAGATTCCCTGGAGTAGGAAATGGCAAGCTACTCCAGTATTCTTACCTGGATACTTTCATCGACAGAGGAGGCTGGCGGGCTGCAGTCTGGAGCTTTGCAAAGAGTTGGACATGACTGAGTGCACACACATGCACACACACACACACACTTGAATGCACACACACATGCATATATTATGTAATAGGATCTTTCATTTAAAAAAGAAAAAGAAAAAAACCAAGTCAACCTATTGGCACATTACAGGGTTAATGTAAGAGAAAATCAATACTTGCTAGAATTACTTAAGGAAGAGTGTGTATATAAGGAATATATATATATGTGTGTGTGTGTATATATATAAGGAAAGACATTTATCTTGGCTCCCTAAGAATTAAAAATATAACACTTGTTACAATTTTCTCTATGATGTGATCTTTATAAACAAATATAAAGATGAATTGAATAGCAAGTGTGTATGGGTATTTTCCTAACCGTATGATATCAGGGCATTTCTTATAGCACACTATCTTGGTGTCATGAAGAACTTGTCAACAAACAAGTATATATCTAGTAGTTCAGGTATGTTTATATCTAATAGTTCAATGAAAATATATGAGTTTTGACTTACATTCAATAGGCACTTTCCTTTTTGGACTCTCAGAAGTAGATGCTCATGTTTTTGGTATCAGCTTAGGATGCAAGCTGGAAAAAGCATCACTCTTATCTGTTTAACAAAGTAATGATGGAGACTGTAAATTGAGATTTTCTTAATCTCATCAGAGAACAAAAGGTACAAGTGAAATAACTAACCCCAAATATAAGGAAACATGTATGCATCTAAGGAGAGGCATGATGAACACTCTTGTTTACCAGTGGCCCCATACAAGTAAGAATTCATTAATTTAATTTTTTAAAAATAAATTACTAAATGGCTAGCATAAGAAAATAAAAGCCCTTAAAACTGCAGACATAAGAGAAATTCCACCCCACTCCACAGTAACAAGTAATAGCAGACTACTTCTGATAGAAGGCCAGAAGCATGGAGAAATCCTCTTTGAGGTATGTGCACAAAGGGAAGACTTAGATCTAAGAGTGAAGTAAACATTGAGAAAAATCCTTTGACAAACCAGCCTCCTCTCTAAACACAAATAATGTAGAGTAATTTAAAGCCTGTGATGCACTAAGGGTAACTATAGCAACAGCAAAAACCACATCTAACTGGAGTAGCTGTTTCAATTTCAGACAGACTTCAAAACAAGGAATATTGCCAGAGATAAAAGAAGAACATTATATAATAGCAAAAGGTCAATTTTCCAAGATGATACAACAATACTAAATGTATATGCAACCAATAAAAGAGCTTCAAAATACAACATGTGAAATCTGATAGAACTGAAAATAGAAATAGAACTCTACAGTTGTAGTCAGAAACTTGAACATTCTTTTCTCAGTAGCTTGTAGTACAAGTGGCCAGAAAATCAATAAAGATATAGACAACCTGAACAACCTCATCAACCAATTTGACCTAACACTCTATCCAACACCAGAACACATGTTTATTTCAAGTGTACATGAAACAGTACAAAGTTAAATAATATTCTGGGAGTAAATTAAACCTTAACAAAATTATAAGAATTGAAATTATACAAAGTTCCATTATTTGACTTGAGTGCTCGTTTTGCAAGCTGACTTTTTGATTTGTGCACAATAAACCTTTAATAATTGCTACAAAAAATAAAATAAAATTGAAACGGGAAAACAGTAGAGAAAACTCATGAAGCCAAAATCTGGTTTGTTATAAAGGTCAAATACACTTGATAAATTTCTAGCCAGACTGACAAAGGTGAAAACAAGAAAATCACACATCATATTATATGGAATGAAGGAGGAGACATTAGTATAGACCCTATGGACATTGAAGGGGTAGCCAAAGAATACTATGAACAATACTATGCCCATGAATTTGGCAACTTAGATGGAAAGCACTGATGGCTTGAAATACATAAATTTTGCTATCTCTATTGAAGAAAATAAATTGATAATTGCAAATTTTCTAGCAGCCAGATAAAATTTCACATAGGATGACTTCACCTATTGAGTGAAACAAAGCATGAAAAAGAAGTAAAAGGCACTGGGAATTAAAAAGATGAAACGTAACTATCTCTATCATCGGACAACTTAATTGTCTATATAGAAAATCCCCAAAAGATCCACTAGAGGCTCCCAGTATTAATAAGGAAGTTTAATAAGATCTCAGCATACAAGATCAATTTTCAAAAGAACATACTTATTTTTCCTCAAAAAAGGTATTTATGTATTTCCCTAATTAATACAGAATTAGGAAAGGAAATTATTAATATGGAAAGGAAATTTAGTTGCCCTTCAACATTTTGCATTTCTCTCCTAAATTTCCAAGTAATTCCCATCATGAGCTTTCATTCTCACATTTAATCCATTAACAAATCCACAGTTTCACCTTCAAAAGAGTCTATCTTTTTTCTCATATTTCACAGCCAACCCCTCACACTAAGTCACACAGTTTTCAAAATATGGTTTACAGTTTATTAGAGAATATTAATAGAAAATATATATCTCTATTAGAGAATATTCCCAGGTGGTGCTAGTGATAAAGAACCTACCTGGAAATACAGGAGATGCAGATTTGATCCCAGGGCTGGGAATATCCCATGGAGAAAGGCATGGTAACCACTCCAGTATTCTTGCCTGAAGAATCCCATGGACAGAGGAGCCTGGTGGGCCACAGTCCATGGGCTGACAAAGAGTCGGATTCAGTTGAAATGACTTACCATAGCACACACTCACAAACACACAGAGAACATTAAGAGACACTTTCAGGGGTCTGCAATGTCAAATGATTTTATTAATATTGCTAAAATGTTCACATTTCACTGATATAGTAAAACAATGGTAAGTTAAAGTCAAAACCTGATTCCTAATTCATAATAATTTTTGTAACAAGAGGTGATGATATTAATGAATATCATACAAAAAATTCAATCAACACTTGAGGGATGTGCAAAACTAAGTAGCTGTTATTTCCAAATGACCAATGCTTAATTGCATATTATAATGCATGGATAAGATCCATTGAAAGTGCAAGAGAGACTAGTGGATTTTAGTGAAATAGAGCACGAAAATCTCACTAGTGTATTTTCAGATTCCACACTGCAACTAAACTTTAAGGAACTGCAACTTGGTTTTCCAAAAATACTATAAATAATACCAATCCTTTCAGCAGTTTTCTTTTGGAAAACATAGATTTTTAAAGTAAAATATCTTATCTGTGGTAGTATATTATGTGCTTATTATTGTGGTTTCTGAAATAAATTAATAAGTAGCTATTTATAAAATTCAAAGCTCTAATTTATCATATGACAAATATATGTATAATCCACTTACTCAAAATTTTTAAGATGCTCCATTTTTGAGAGTACTAAGAGCTTCTAAATCCAACAAATTTGAAGGCTGATCTCATAGTGAAACCTATCACCTTATGTATTTGTGAACATTGTGTAATCATAATCTAATTCCAATGGATAAGATACTTAAAAAACATATTTTGTTGTTGCTTAGTTGCTAAGTTGGATCCAAGTTTTTTGCAACCCCACGGACTGTAACCCACCAGGCTCCTCCATCCATGAGATTTCCCAGGCAAGAATACTGGAGTGGGTTTCCATTTCTTTCTCCAGGGGCTCTTACCAATCCAGGGATTGAAACTGCATCTCCTGCACTGGCAAGAAGATTCCTTACCCCTAAGCCATCAGGGTAGCCCAAAAAAAATGTATATACTGGTTCCAAAATGTTTAAGCAATCTTTGGGCTGGCTTTAATTCCTATATTTAGGGAGAAAAGATAATCATATCAAAAAATGTCCTTTTAAAGAAAAGTTGTGATACTTATTGCTGATCCTTGATATAGTAGGGATTTATTTCACAAATTTTATAAAATGTGATTAAAATCATTGCCCCCTTTTAAAGCAGAGTCTCCAATCCCCCATGCCATAGACCAGTACAGGACTGTGGGCTGTTAGCAACCAGGTCACACAGCAGAAGGTGAGCGGCAGGCAATCGTTCACCTGTATTTACAGCTCCCCTTCATCACTCCTACTGCCTCCTGAGCTCTGCCTTCTGCCAGACCCATGGTGGGATTATAGGAGTGCAAACACTGCTGCACTTGAAGCATCCCCAAACTATCTCCCTCCCTCTCCTGGTCCATGGAAAAATTTTCTTCCATGAATTTGGTCCCTGGTGCCAAAAAGGTTGCGGACCAGTGCTTTAAGGGACAGGATAAGAAAGGATTGAAACAGATACACACTCACACACCAGTTTACCCTCTTCTCTTGTACCATCTTTTCCTGTATGATCTTGTTCATAAAATATCTAAAAGTTCACACATTTGTAATACAGATCATTAGTTTTTTCCTAGTCATATGAGTTGTAATTCTATTTCAGTACCTTTATTAAACTGAAGAGCCTGTCTTGGACCATTCCAGACTCAATTGAATCTATTCTGTTCTTTGACTATTCTTAAGACCGTAGGATCTGGCTTCTGCAGATCTTTCCAGTCCTTCTCTCTATGCTTTCCATTATTTATTACATATTGGCTTCTCTTTCTATTTCCTGATGAACTGATTCTTATAATCACATAGGACAAACTGTTTATTAACAGAGAAAATTTGACCTTTCTATTTCTGCTGCATGGTACAACATCCCCTAGCTCTGCAAACTGCCTTCTTCTCATTTTTCATTTCTAAAGTAATATATTATCTCTTAAGACACTATCCTTGACAATTCTGTCTATAATAGTGAAAACCTTCTCCCCTGATCCCCGCGGTATCTATGGCATCCCTCTACTTTTTTTTTTCTTCTATTTTGAAATGTTCTGGTTTGTTTCCTCCCTGACTTATTATCTTGTTCCTATACCACAATGCATATTCTCATGAAGAAAGAGATTTGAAAACCTTTCTTGTTAAACATATCTCACTAAACAATCACAGAATAACTTAACTGGTAAATTAAGATTAAATTTGAAAGCGGTATGTTTAAATTATGAAAGCATATTTTCCTTTAATTAGAGTTCTCTTATACAACTCACTTAAGCCTCCGGGTTTTCAACAAAAAACGTAATTAAAATAATTTTTCCAAATTGTTGTGACCCTTTAATTAGATAATTGCATATTTTAAAGCATTTTACCAGGAAAAGTTATCAACATTACTAGAATTACGTGAGTTATGACACCAAGTAATCTTATGTTATTATTCTGAGTATGCACAACCTGAGGAATATACATAAGGCTAATAATAAAAATTCACAATAAATTAGAAAGTCATAACTTTTCCATGAGCATAAAAATAATATGTGACTATAGAAAGAACTCACTAAGATAAAAGGGGTTATTTTATTTTATTTTAAAAAATATTTTAGCTGTGAGTTATGTGGGATCTTAGTTCTCTGACCAAAGATCGAACTCTTGTCTCTTGCAATGGAAGGGCTGATTCTTAATCACTGCACTGCCAGGGAAGTCCCAAAAGGAGCTATTTTAAATAGTGGCTTTCCCGTAATCACTGGTACACACCTTTCATCATTAAAAGGCAACTATTCTATATTCCAACCTTCTTTTTGAAACTAAAATATACATTTTTTACTTACTCTATGGCTCACAACCAACAATAATATAATAATTGCTATATATGCAAAGAAAACAAGTCTTGGGAAATATTAAGAGGTCCATTATCCACTACAAGCATACTTGCAATTCTTTTAAGTTTTCAACTGAAAGAAAAAGACAGTCTCAAAAAAGCATTATTTGTTGGCTTAACATTCGTTCTGAAATGAGAAAGCAAAGTGAATCAAGTTAAAATGATTAATTTAGTTTCTCACCAAGAAATTCCCAGTACTACATTCCTTTCCTATTCAGGAAAGCAATTTGAAATTCTTATTTCAATGCTTTAAAGAGAAGGGAGGAAGACTTGCAAGATTACCCAAATTGAAAGAGATCTTAGTAATCATTCAGTGAGATGGTTCCTACCTGGGATTCCATGGCCTCTAAAAGATCTCTAACTTATCTTTGAAATACTTTAAAGTAACAGGTGTCTGAAAAAAAACAGACATTTACCCACAGTAAGCCAACCAGGGCATTGATTCTTTCCATTTGGTTATAAATGTATCAATTGAGCCTATATGTCATGTGGCACTTATATTTAAAGTATGAAAGTACATAAATTATGTTTTCATAAAGTGCTATGCCTTAAGAGATGGTGGCTAAAGAATTTTTCAAAACATCAAATTTGTATTAAGGGCATTTTAACAAATAGTTCTAGGAAATCAGTTGGAGACAAATTATCTAATTCCATTCTCTCCTTCTGCAAATAAAGTATTGAAAACCCCAAGTGCAAATAAGTGGCCCAAGGTTATTCAGTTTCTGATTTCTATGTATATAAATGCAAATGTTGTTATGTGAAACTGGTGCATATTTGTGTCCATTAAAGTGAAGCATCACTCATATTGCTATGCTTGACTTGAGAAAGATGCAGATCAAATCAAATTTCTTTTTAGCCATCCTAAGCTAGAAAACCCAAATGGCTACTTTATTATATGGGAGAGGATATCATTTTGCAAGACAATAATCAGAGTAAATAGTTGACAAAAATGAAGACAAGTTAGTGATATTCATGAGGTCAGTGTTTGAAATCAAGACACACAATTGAAAATGTTAAAGCTTAATCTTTATAGAAAAAGTCACATTATTTGATTATAAGAATATAGATTTAATTAATATTTTATCTTAAAATCATTTTGATCTTTATATCGATGAATCAGTCTAAAATATTTTTAATCTGTCATTTTGAATTACCTTGAACAGTGCCCCTTTATCAGAAAAATAAATGAAACATTACAGTAAGTGAAAATAAACATTCTCAAAAATAGTTTAAAAAGGGGCAGAGCTGAGGCTTGGAAATCAAATGTGTCTGAATTTGAGTCTAAATTCTGCCATCAACTACTAATAGCTCTTGTTCAAATTGCTAGCCTCAATTTCCTCATTTGTGAAATGGGAATCAATAGCACCTAATTAATGGGGGTACCCAGAGAATTTCTTTATAAGCTTTTTACCCAACTAATGGCAAGCATTATGAGAATATTAAAACAGCCTCAATTACCTGCCCTTTTAAAATATTTATTGAATTAATAAGATAAAGAATGAAAATAAATGCTTAATAAACAAGTAAATTGAGTGCCTTGAATAAAGTGGTGGTTTTAATTGCAACTACAATTTATAAGAAAAATTGCTAAACATTATTATTGCCCACTACGATATTGTTTATCTATGCTATCCACAATGAAATTGAATAGATTAAAAGAACACAATCATTAGAAACTTTCCTCATAAAGTATTTAATTATGGTTCTAGTAGTTATTAAATCTAATCAGAAACTCTTCCTATCTCCATCACTTTTAAGATACATATTCATTGAGGTACTGGTTAAAAGTTTTTAGGGGGATACTCTTAATATTTAGAAGAATGAAATTAATTTCAAAATATAATATCTCATTTCAAAATCTGAAGCCTTCTTTTATTTATTGGGTAATATGCATTTATTATTTATTTATAGGTAATATGCATTTCCCTGACTTTTTTGGTGTCCTTAAATATAAAATCAGGTAGTCATATCAACTTTTATGTAAATATTGACTGATTGATAACAATGGGAACAGACACATTATCCCAATTCTTGAAGTTGGGATATCTTACTAATTCATAACATTGTAACCAGTTTGAAAGTAAGTAATATTTGAGCCCCCTACTTGTATACTAAGCATGAAGGTTCAAATACAAAGACTATCAAACATGATTTCCTAAACCATTACTTTCTTATGCCTATTGGTGTCTCAAGCTCTTTTCCTCTAATTTTGAGTCCTTTTAAAATTCTGGACTCTTAAGTTAGATATGATCTAGTTGATCTTTGTAGGTGTTAATATGTGCTTTCCAGAAATGAATAAAATATTCTAGATAAGATTTAACTACAGTAGCTTAAAAAAAAAAACTATATTACTACTTCCCTTGTTCTTGATGAAGGGCTTTCAAAGTTCTAGCTCAAGAGTCACATCAGTAAGATGGCAAACCAGAAACTTCAGACCATCCTTCCTCCACAGAGACATCCAATTAACAGCAATATATGGGCTAAGACACTTTTGTGATAACTCTAGACATTAGCATTTAGGCCATTATAAAATCAAGAAAGTCTTCCAGTTAAAGAGAGATAGAAAAATTCACAGCATTTGTCATGTCCACCTACATCCCTCCCCCTACAATGTATAGGGCAGAGCACCATAAGGAAACCCCCTATATGAGGTAAAGTTAATCAAAAACTGTTATAAAAGATGAAGAAAGTCATATTATAATGAAAAAAGGACAATTCAATAAGAAGATATAACACTGAATATTTACATACCCAAGTTCAGAACCCCTAAATAAATGAAGTAAACTTTAACAGATCTGAAGGGAGAATAGACAACAACATGGTAAAATGGGCATTTCAATACTTCACTTTCAGTAATGGAGAGAACAACAAGCCAAATCAGTAATAAAAGAGGACTTAAACAATATTACATACCAACTGGATCCAACAGACATGTAGAACATTTCTACAAAAACAGAAAAACATATATTCTTTGCAGAGGCACATGGAACATACTCATGACAGATCACCTGGTAGGCCACAAAATTAATGTAAAAAATTTTAAAAGACTGAAATCATACAAAGTATCTTTTCTAATCACAATGTAAGGAAACTAAAATCAATAGCAAAAGAAAAACTAAAAAATTCACATACATTGGAAACTAAAATCTACACTCTTAAATAAGTAATGAGTCAAAGAAGAAATCCCAAGGGACTGAAAAAAAAAAATACCTTGAAACAAATGAAAAGGAAAATACAACATACCTAAACATGAGATACAGGAAAAGCAGTTCTAAGAAGGAATTTTATAACTATAAAGAATGTATTTTTGTAAATATATATATTAAATCAATAACCTAACCATACATCTTAAGAAATTAGAAAAGAAGAACAGAACAAATCAAAAGCAGCAGAAACAAGGAAATAATAAAGATAAGTGAAGGGATTAATAAAACAGAGAATAGATAATAAAATCAATAGAAGAAAAAACAATCAAAATAAGAATTTTGTTATTTTGAAAATGTTAACAAAATTGGCAAGCTCTTGGTTGGATTAACTAAGAAAAAGAGAAAAATTGAACTAGCTAAAATCAGAAATGCAAGGTCATTACAAATAATACCAGAGAAACAAAAAGATTGTAAGATAACATTGTGAACAACTGTATGCCAACAGATTAAATAACCTAGAAAAAATTTAAAAACCTCTAGAACACACACCCCACCAAAACTGAATCATAAATGCATAGAAAAATTGATCATATTCCAATAAGGAGTAAGGAGATTGAATTAATAACAAAAGCCTCCCAACAAAAACGTCCAAAACTAGATGGCTTCACTGAAGAATTTCACCAGACACTTAAAGAAAAATTAACAACTATCTTCCTGATACTCTTCCAAAAAACTTGAGAGGAGGGAATACTTTTGGTTACATTCTGTGAACTCAACATTATCCTAATACCAAAGCCAAAGACACTACAAGAAAACAGCTGCCTAATAGTACTGATGAATATTAATGTTAAAATAGTCAATAAAATACTAGCAAGCTGACTTCAATAGCATATTAAAATGACCATGCACCATGACCACATGGAATTTAATCCTGGAATATGAAACAGAGCCGCATGCAAAAATCAATCAGAGTAGTACAAAAACAAGATGTAGGACAAAAAACACAAAGTCAATAGATGGAGAGAAAACATTTGACAAGATAAATACCCTTTCATGATAAAAACATTCAACAAACTTAGAAGAAAATTACTTTCATTTATGAAAAGCCAGCAGCTAACATAGTACTCAATGGTAAAAAAACTGAAAGTTTTTCCTTTGAAATTAGGAGCAAGGCATAAATAACTGTTCTGACCATTTCTATTCAACATATCAGAAGTTCTAGCCAAAGCAATTAAGCAAGAAAAAGAAATAAAAGGCATTCAAATTGAAAAAGAAGATGTGAAATAATCTCTATTCATAGATGACATGATCTTATACGCAGGAAACCTTAATGATTCCACAACAAATGTTAGGACTAATAAATATATTTGGAAAATTTGGAGAATACAAAACTAACATATACATACAGAGGGAAACATTTACATTTCTAGACATTTTAAATAAATAATACAAAAAGAAAATAAAGAAAACAATTCCTTTTATGATAGTGTCAAAATGAACACAGTTTTTAGGAATAAATCTGACCAGGGAAGTGAAAGACTTGTACACTGAAAACTGCACAGCATTGTTGAAAGAACTAAAGGACATGAATAAACATACACAATCTTATGTTAATGAATTGGAAGATTTAATATTATCAAGGTGTCCATACTACCCAAATCAATCTAGAAATTCAAATAAATCTCTATCGATATCACTACAGTGTTTTTTTTTTATCAGAAATAGAAAATTTCATCCTAAAATTCGCATGGAATCTTGAGTAAGTCTAAATTGCTCAAACGATTTTTAAAAAGAACAGAGTTGGAGGACCTGAACTTTCTGATTTCAAGCCATATTTCAAAACTACTGTTAAGATTAATTTTATGTGTGAATCTGACTGGGCCACAAGATGAACAGAAGTTTGACCAAACATTATTTTGGATGTGTTTGTGAGTTTTTCTGGATGAAATTTACAATTGAATGTGTATTGATTAAAGCAGACTGCCAGCACAAATGTGGATGGTGAGCCTCATTCCATCAGTTGATAAGGACAAAAAGGCTGAATAATAGGGATCTCTTCCTGTCTGACAGTTTTGAGCCATGATATTAGTCTTTCCTGTACTTCACATGCAGAGTGAAATATTGGATCTTCTGGGATCTCAAGCTTCCTGGATTATATGCATATATTATGTTACAATATATATACATAGATGCTTTTTGGTTCTCTCTCTCTGGAGAACCCTAATAGTTTTTGTAATCAGAATAACATGGTAGTTGCATAAAGCAGACAAACAGACGAGTGAAATACAATAGAAAGTCCAGAAATAAATTCCTGCAGATATTGTTAAGTGATCTTCAACAAGAGTGCCAAGATCACTAATGTGTAGAGGATAGACACTTCAGTAATGGTTTTGGAGAAACTGTGTCTCCAAATGCAAAGAATTAAGTTGAATTATTATCTTATGACTAACACATTCACATTATCTTATGTTACATACAGAAAAATAATCCAAACTAAATTAAAGACTTAAATGTATGACCTAAAACTGTGAGAATACTAGACAAATACAAAGGGTGAAATCTTCATTGCATTGAACTTAACAATGATTTCCAAGAAATCACAAAAAACAAAAGAAAAAAAAATACATATATCGGGCATCAAACCAAAAAGTTTCTGCACAATAAAAACACAGTCAGCAGACTGGAAAGGTACACTATGGTATGACAGAAAACTTTGCAAATCTTATATCTGATAAGAGGATAATATCCAGAATGTAGAAAGAACTCCTACAATTCAACAAGAAAAAAATCAAGTAACCTGACTGCACAATTAAACATTGCTCAAAGGTTTGAAAAGAAGCTCAACATCACAAATCATCAGAGAAATTGTAAATGGTACAACTTTCCTGCTATGGAAAGGTTTTCAGTTTTAAAAACAATTAAAAACTGAGTCACAATATTCTGGGTATATATCAAAATAATTGAAATAGTGTTTCAGAAAGACACTTCTTTGCCTCGACACATGGTAGTACTATTCATAGCCAAAGGTAGAAGCGACCCAAACCTGCATCAGGAGAGAAATGGATAAACAAAATGTGACATACATACAATGAAATATTTTTCATTCTAAAAAAGAAAGGAAATCGTATCACGTGCTACAACATGGACGAACCTTTAAGATTATGCTGTGTGAAATAAGCCAGTCAGAAGACAACAAACACTGCAATATTCCACTTATATGAAATGTTTAAAGGAGTCAAATTCATAGAAACATAAAGTAGAAAAGTGGGTACCAGGGGCTGGGAGTAAGACAAAAAATTATTTAACACGCATAAAGTTTCAGATTGCAAGATGAAATATTTTTGGAAATCTGTTTCATAACAATGTGAATACACTTAACCCTACTACACTAGACAAAAATGGTTAAGATGGTACATTTTATGTTTTGTGTTTCTTACCACAATAAACAACATATAGATAAAACTTTATCTCTGCAAAGCCTGAAAGCCCATGGTGTTTAAAAATAACTCAGATTTGGTAGAAATTTTTTTCCCAATCATATTCTGAACCTTGAAATTAGTACTTTGGAAATTTCACATTGATTCTGTACACAGTTATGTATGTGGGTTTAGTTGCTAAGTTATGTCCAACTCTTTTGCAACCCTGTGGACTATAGCATAACAGGCTCCTCCATCCATGGGATTTCCCAGGCAAGAATACTGGAGTGGGTTGTCATTTCCTTCCCCAGGGGATCTTCCCAACCCAGGGATAGAACCCACATCTCCTGCATTGGCAGGAGAATTCCATACAACCGAACCACCAGGGTAGCCTCTGTACACTTATCTCCAACTTGATTTCCGTGGTTACAGTGTCAATCTGGTTCTTATTCTCAACTGTCTCAAGAATGTTTCTAACTAAAATATCTTCCCTATGACTAACTTCCTGTAGTCTTTGATCTTAAACTGTATTGACCACCTTGAACATTTTCCATTGGTGCATCAGTTGTGTCATCCTTAAGTCTGCAAATCTTAAGTTCTTTCCAAGACCATAAAGAGATTCTATGTCTTCCTTTGCTGTAACTGTCTACCTGTGGAGCAGCTATTTTTTGATCTTATAAAAGGCCACATATTCTTAGTTTATCTCTAATCCACTTCCATACTTGAAAGTATATAAAATCCTCACTGCTTGGACTCATGACATGAAATTTGAAACACCTACCATTGCAGTCACCTAACATTTCTTCCTTATTACTGGAAAAAATGAAGATAGTTTTATATCTATTCAAGATGATGTTACTTTAGTAATTAATGTTCATTTATTGGGTCATTTAAATAGTAATGAATCTGGCTACAACCATTATTACCCAGTTCATGTAATTTCATCTTGATAAAAGAAGAATAAAAACATTTTGTTAATACAGATGACTTATTTCTATATCAGTACTCTAGAACACCAACCAAGTCATTATGTCAAAAATAGGGAATGGAGACAGTCTACCATATCTTATTCTTGGTGAACACATGCTGACTGCTGCTAATCATGACCTTTTTCAGTACTCAAAGACCATTCATCCATTTAGTATTCCCTTCAAATATTTTACTGAGCATAAATGTCAAGATCCCTGGCCTATAGTTTTAAGACACTGCCTAACCTTTTCAGAAACTTGGGACATTTGCTTTTCTTTATTCTCATGGCAGTTCCCCTATTTTCAATAACTCCTCAAAGATTACTGGCATTGATCTTATCTTCGGAATTACTCAGCACCCTAAATTAGATACCTCCTGAGCCAGAAAAGTGAAGTCTTTGGAGATTTGTTACACTTTTTCTTTTCCTATCTCTTCAACTATTCTGAATTTTATTTCTCATCACCATTTTAGTTTCATCCCTCCAACATGAAGATTATTCTCCTTGACACAAAAAATGGAAACAAAATTGAAGTTAAGAAGGTAATCTTTCCCTCTTTTGCTGTCTATTATTGTGGCATTTGGCTCAAGGATAAGAATTTCCACAATCTTGTTCACCATATAACTAAAAGGCTTTGTTTGCTTTAAGGGTTTGAAAATGATAATATGCTTTCAGAATCAGTCTTCCAATTTCTGTTCTGTGGTGTATTTTTATTTTTAATCTGTGCTCATTAAAAGACCCATAGAAAGCACTTTGATTTTCATGGACAGCTCCCCATGTTCATTTTCACCAATATCATTCTTTATTTTATAGTTAAAGAACCATTTTGAGAGTTTTTTGTGGAAGTGTTTCCCAAATTCACTTATTCACTTATAATAGGTGAATAAGTGAGAATATAACTTGGAACAGCCCATATAACTATATATGATGTGACGTCTCTCTTAAAGTCACATCATTATCATCTCATAAAACAGATTCTCTATATTCATTCATTTATATCCATATTAACAATCCTTATTATTATTATTATTTTCCTTTATCTCCTGAGATAGTATTTGTCAGCAAGGGGAAAAATTAGCATTTCCTTTTAGTCCCCTGTAGCTATTTAAAATTCCCCATGGTAAAGAATCTGCCTGCCAACAGAGGGGACACGGGTTGGTCCCCGAATTGGGACGATCCCATGGAGAAGGAAATGGCAACCCACTCCAGTATTCTTGCCTGGAAAATTCAATGGACAGAAAAGCCTGCCAGATAACAGTCCACGGGGTACCAAATAGTTGGACACTACTGAGCACACGCACACATACTCACACACACACACACACACACACACACACACACACACACTAAATACTTTGAAAACAGGGATGAATAAGTTATATCGCTTCTTTAATGGAAGATACTATTCAGAAGCTTTTTTAAAGTTAAACTCTGGTTTTCCATGGTAACACATAGTGAATGTGTGCCACGCTGCCACTCGCCTCTCTGATGTCTGTGGCAGACAGCACTGACAGTCAGGACAATCTTCACTCTGACCCTGAATACAGGCAAGAATCTTCAGCACATTACTTTAGGCACCCAATGTTAATTGCTCAGAGTTGAAACTCAACTTTAAATATGTGCTCTTCTAACTCTCACATTTATAGCCTCTCAAAATATATCATTTCTACATTTTAAAGTGAAGGCACTGATCTGCTGGTTGTGTAAAGTTTACAATAATAGTTTAGTATAAGTTGGCTGAAAGCTTAACATTCAGAAAACTAAGATCATGGCATCTGGTCCCATCACTTCATGGGAAATAGATGGGGAAACAGTAGAAACAGTGTCGGACTTTACTTTTTGGGCTTTAAAATCACTGCAGATGGTTATTGCAGCCATGAAATTTAAAGATGCTTACTCATTGGAAGGAAAGTTATTACCAACCTAGACACCATATTTAAAAGCAGAGACATTACTTTGCCGACAAAGGTCTGTCTAGTCAAGGCTATGGTTTTTCCAGTGGTCATGTATGGATGTGAGAGTTGGATGGTGAAGAAAGCTGAGTGCTGAAGAATTGATGCTTTTGAACTGTGGTGTTGGAGAAGACTCTTGAGAGTCCCTTGGACTGCAAGGAGATCCAACCAGTCCATCCTAAAGGAGATCAGTCCTGGGTGTTCATTGGAAGGACTGATGTTGAAGCTGAAACTCCAATACTTTGGCCACCTGATGTGAAGAGTTGACTCATTGGAAAAGACCCTGATGCTGAGAAGGATTGGGGGCAGGAGGAGAATGGGATGACAGAGGATGAGATGGCTGGATGGCTTCACCGACTTGATAGACATGAGATTGAGTAAATTCTGGGAGTTGGTGATGGACAGGGAGGACTGGTGTGCTGCGATTCATGGGGTCACAAAGAGTCAGACACAACTGAGCGACTGAACTGAACTGAACTGATAGTTTACAATAATCATTTAATTATTTTTCTATAGCAACACTGTTTTCCTACAGCATTTGAGATTTAGTGGAATGCTTTCTAAAAACATGGTCATTTTTGTGGTACAAACAAACCTATTTGTGAAAGATCATTGTTGAAATATAGACAAGAACAATATAAAAAAATTTAGAGGCAGCATTTTATTTATAACTAAGGATTCTCATTTCTCTGGGCTTCCCAGTTGATGCTAGTGGTAAAGAATCCACTGCCAATGCCTCAGACACAAGAGATTCCGGTTTGATCCCTGGATAGGGAAGATCCCCCAGAATAGGAAATGGCAACCTGCTCCAGTATTTTTGCCTGGAAAATTCAATGGACAGAGGAACATGGTGGGCTACAGTCCATGGGGTCACAAAGAGTCAGACACCTCTGAGCACACAGTATAGTCTCATTTCTAGTCATGTTTCATACATAAATTTTTACAAATGTATATTGATATGTTTCCTGATTTTGAACCAAATCACAAAATATAAAGCATCACATCAAAGCCTAAATGCAAACTTAAAACAATAATGAAAAGTACCTAATATATTTTTAATATAATGGAAGATATTAACCAGTTATTTTAAAGAATACACTGACAGAACTTATTAAGAAATTGAATGTAGAATGTTCGAGATCAGGGGCAAAGTCTTGGCTGCATTATTTGGGATTGAGAAATACAGACTGAATGGAACATAAGCAAATAAGATGGGTGATTCTAGGGGAGCACCTAAATGTTAAGAAGTCAAAAGTGAATCTGATATCACTGTTAGATGGTGCCTTTGTTGTGTAGTAAAAGAATGTGTATTTTAGTTAATTTACTTGATTAGTCAGAATACTAATGCTGACTAATGTTGTGCACAATGCACAACCAAAAGGAGGTGATGTATAAGAAGGGGGAAGCCAAGAGGGATCGTTAGGATGACTCCTTTGGGGTTAGCCTGCTCCCGTGTCTTGGGAATATCTGTTTAATAAAAAAATATGTCCTTGAGCTATAACAGAACTGTACCTTTTCTGTTGTTTTAAACCCTTTAATCCGTTGTTCCAAATTTTTGTTGTGATGAGACAAGAACCCAGGGAGATAAATAAATCAACCTGACATATCCATTATGCCATTCTACATAATATCAGTTTATAAACACCATTGATTAAAGCAATGCACATCATGTATTCATTTTTAAAATCCAGAACCACAGAGAACTCCCTTTATTCATTCCTTTTTCAGCTAAGGGCAATGAAAACTAAGTAAGAATAATCACACTGTGTATAAAAATTAGCCATAGTGCTAGTAAGAATTCTTTTTAATTTTAAATTTATGTATCTTTTAATTGAAGGATAATTGCTTTACAGTGTTGTGTTGGTTTCTGCCATACATCAACATGAATCAGCCATAGGTATACATATATGGCCTCCCTCTTGAACTTCCCTCCCATTTCCCTCCCCAAGGAATAACTGGCATAAATAAAGGCAAGTATAACTTTATTGTCATTCACAAAATAAATGACTTACCAATTTCCTCATATTAATGTCCTTCAGAAATGCCACATTCGTATTTATGTTTAAAGAAAATGTACATAAGCCTAGACTTTTTGAGTTTTTAATTTTAGATTCATGCATCATCACTTTTCATTAATTATTATTTGAGAACAATTTACACAATGAATTTTTATATTCCATTCTGGTTCATCAGACTAAAAAAACAGACTAATTTATTTCCAGTTATTAAATGATCAAGAACAGTTTTGTGCGTGTATTTGAATTAACTATGACTTACTGATTATTGTCAAGTCTATGTTTTTATACTCTGTAAGAAGAGAATGTAATTAAGATGAAGAGAAATCAAGGAAGGATAGAACTGATTTTTTAAAAATAAACAATGCAAATGCACACACAGCCACGTCCACATATGTAGTCAAAAATATGAGGTAACAAAAGTTGAGGCTTATTTAATTAAAAGATGTTTATTAAATAGACATTTTTCTTATTTTTCCTAGGACACACTTGGGTCTGTGTAATCATAATAAATAAGAATTTATGCCATTCATAAACACTGATTGCCTCACATTCCACTTTACTGTTTTTTCCTGAAAAAGTCTGTGGTAAATTAGGAAGATATCAATTTTCATCCAGAAACAAGGAAAACTCAAGTTTCTTAATTAAGCACCCTGCCCCAGCACTTGATATTTGTTATTTTTGACAGCCTTTGATTTAGAATTAACTAGATCAGACTACATCAAAGTTAATAAATAAGCCAACCTAAATGTAAGCTACTCAAAATAACATTCGACTTCTTTTTTTTGTCTCTTCAGAAAGTAATGGTGAAAACCAAAATAAAGTATATTTTTTTAAGAGAGAAAATTTACCTTTGAAGGAGCAACATTCTTCTTACCTGGTCCTTAGTCATAGATTTTTAAATGTCCTCACTTATTTGTGTATTTTCTGTCAAAATGTCATCATGACAGTATTTCTGATAAAATTTATTTTATTCTATAAAAATTTATTTTATTCTATAAGGAGAATTTAAAATATAGACGTAAAATTAAAAGGGCCTTATAGTTTACTACATAGCTCAGAACTGCATCTGAAAGACCTCTGATTTTTCCCGACAACACTGCCTGTCAGACTGTTAGGTAGTTTGAACTGCATAGCATACGGCTTTAATTTGTGAGTATACCAAAAATTACAATAGCTCACTTTTAACCAATTATCTAGTAAATCTAAGATACATCAATCACTTTGTTATACTTAAGTGCTATTTTTCTGGAGGATACTGATGAGTGGATGGTAAATACATTGCCCTTTTGAGTTGGAGATATTGGTTACTAATGATCTAGAGATGAAAGGCTTTGGAACCCAATTATCATTTCTTTTCCTATCCAAATCTTTTATACATAACTTTTTAAATAATAAAACATATTTTCATGTATATTATAGAATCATGAAGTGAATATAAAATGAACAAGATACCTTTCCCAAACTGCATATATATTTTATGAGAGCATTCATTGGTTTTTGGGTGGATTTATTATACAGTCTTTGGACATTCTTAAACTCACAGCCTGAAAAGAGGAAATGACCTAAACACTAAAAATGAAATATGAAAATAGTACACTTTTAAAGGGTCTGAAGAAGATTTTACATCTTCTTCCTTTGGCTCAATTCGACCAGTATCTCTAATATTCTAAACAAGTGATGTTATGTGATGAGAGTAGCTGCAGGAATACCATCTGAAACATCTTAGAGGAAGTCTGCTCAAAGGAAGTGTTTTAATGCTGTTGATGGTCTCCCCACTCTTTAAAACTTGATCTCTGTTGCTATTACAATTTTTAAAGCACATGAAAAATTTACAGTCAAAAAGTTTTCAAAACAAAACATGCTCAGTATTACTGTTAATGGCTCCTCCTTTCCCTTAGTTTATAGAATATTATTTTATTGGTTAAAATAGAGCATTGATTCCATGTGTTAAGCTATCAGATTTATCTCTTTAGATAAAGGTTACTCTAAACATAGCCAACTATTTCTGGATTCTCAAATTATAAAAATGAATAGTGTCATCGGCACATTATATTAAATAAAGAGATATTTCAAATGATAGTTTTATATCCATAATATGTTATTATAAGATGTATGCTCTGATTTAAAAAAAAAAAAGATTCCTTGAGCAGAGGGATGATTAGTCTTGATGGCAGAGTATTTTAACAGAAATCACTAAAATATCAGCATATGCCTCATGCAAAAGAGAAAATAAATTTAATGGCTCTTTCAGTCTTTCAATTTTTATTATTATTGTTATTATTTTGTAGTCGTTTAGATGAAAATAATTTGTATACAGATATTATTTTTTACTTTTGTGTTTCAAAAATAGGCCATACATGGGTACATTTAACCAGTTACTGAACTTTTTTAATGACTTTCCATTTAGGGGTAAAATAGTGTTACCACTTAATACCAGATTACAAAGAAAGACTTTTTCTGAAAGAATTTTGGCTTTATGAGAGTAGCAGGGTCTGGGAATTACATGAATGGAGTTCATTCTCCCTTTCAGGACTGAGTGGATGAGAACAAGACGTTTCATGTATGAAAGAAATGTTTCCCTCTGCTCATCTCCAACTCAAAATGACCTGGAATAGAGAGAAGTATGGTTTGTCTCAAAGAAGATACATAGTTTTAAATGTATTTTTGTTATACTTGTTGGATAAATTGGCATGTATTCAAATTTTCTGCATTTTTGGATAAACATTTTATTGTGGAAATTTGCAAACATATAAAATTAAAGCTTTGAATGATAAAATAACCTCCACACACATACCTATCCCTCACCTACCACACACCTTCAATAATTACTAACATCAGCCCCAAAAGATTTTATCTATAACCCCCACACATCCTCTCTCTAATTATGTTGAATAAAACTCCAGGTCACATATTTTTGATCCATAAATATATCAATGAGTATTTCTTAAATGGAAGGTCTGTTTGAATCATATTTCAAATCATTCTATACCCCAAATCAATTCCCTGATGTCATGAAATATCCATCAGTTTGCATAATTGTCCTATAATAGTTTAAAGAGTTCGTGTGAAACCATATCCAAATTAACTTTGCATGTCGTAATGAAGCAATATGTTTCATAAGACTCACTTAATTTATAGGCTCCTTTGCATATTTTGATTTTTTTCCCATCCCCTTACAATTTATACATTTAAGAAACTGGGAATCTAGCCTATAGTTTCCTGTAGTCTGAACTTTGCTAATCACCTCCTTCAGGCATTATTTAACATGCTTCTCCCTCCCTTGTATGTTTTGTAAACTGGTGATTAGAAAAGATAGAAAGATAATAATAAACTTTATAAAGTCTAAGTTTCTGGCAAAAATATTTCATAAGTGACATGATATGATTCCAGTAAAAATGAGATACTATCTGTCCATCTCCCCTATTGATGATCATCACCTAGATTCATTTATCAAACAGATGTTGAAAAACTATTGATTTTAGAAGTTCTATCAATATTTATATATTAGTTAGCTACAATACTTTATCAAGAAAACCTTTGTCTCAGGAAACTTCCCTGGTGATTCAGTGATGAAGACTTTGCCTTCCAGTGCAAGAGATGTAGATTCCATCCCTGATCAGGTAGCTAAGATCTCAGGTGCCTTGTGGCCACAAAACCAAACATAGAACAGAAGCAATATTGTAACAAATTCAATAAAGACTTTAAAAATGGTCCAATTAAAAAAAAACTTATAAAGGAAAGAAAATCTCTGTCTAAATTACTAGTTATGCTGAAGTAAGTGCCTGTTAAATTACTTCAGTTGTGCCCAACTCTTTGCTAACCCATGGACTGTAACCCACCAGGCTCCTCTGTCCAGGCAAGAATATCGGAGTGGCTACCATGCCTCCTCCAAGGGATCTTCCCAACCCAGAGATCCAATACGTGTTTCTTATATCTGTCTCCTGCATCGGCAGGCAGGTTCTTTACCACTAGCGCCACCTGTGCCGAGGTACAGTGTTCTTTAAACAAAAAAGTCAAAATAAAACACTTTTTTTGCCACCTCTATTTGCCATTTTTAAATTTAATATGTTGGCCCTCTGGCATCCTACAAAGGTCAATTGAATATACATTTATTGTCCAAACCAGTACATTTTTTAAATAAAAAGACACTATTTAATAATTATGCTGGAAAAGCAGAATAAGCCAGGCTGCCTGCCTTTGATAAATCAGGATGAACAGTCACATTGTTCAAAGTTAACCAATAAGTTTTTAGTGTTTGATTTCTTTTTGCCTTTTACATTATATTATAATCATGTGTATTCAAATATATTTAACATTCATTAAATATATAAATTCTCCAATGTAGTTTGTGGCAGAGTTCTCTGGCCATGAGCCTAGAAGTCCTTATAATCTTATTGTCTTTCTAATCTAACACAGGTTTCAGGATCATCTTGTATATTTCATGCCCCAAATTTTGAATCAGCCCCTTTTCCAGAGAGCCCCAGTCTTTAACTTTGAAAATGTCATTTAGACACCAAAACCTGGGTATTAGAAGGTTTATTATTACTGGTTTAGTTACTGTTTCTAGGCTTTTTCTGGACAGAGTTAGAAAATAGTTTTCATAACATAAAATAGACTATAAAATCTTGCTTCCATATTTTATTCATTAAAGATAATAGAGGTTTTACTTAATCTTGCTAAACTTATTTTTATATTGTTTCTCCTGAATAAAAATCCACTTTCCTATGACACCAGCATAGTTAGTCATTTATTTTAAGCTGCAATATACTCACAAATAATTTCTGAATTGCAATAATAATATTACCTCTAATTACTGACAGAGCTCAAATTTTTGCTTTTGTGTTTTATTTGTAGCTATTTTTCCCTAGAGTATGTAGACTATGGAAACTAACCAAATTACTGGGTTTTAAACTGTCTTGAAATAATTCTCCTTGGTAGTTAATAGCTATGTCATCAATTTGACATAGTATTAGGTTTGTTTACTTCCCTTTAGATTTTTATGAATGAATTCTTAGAAACTATCTTTTTAATTTAGTTATTTTAATTGAAGGCTAATTACTTTACAATATTGTGGTGGTTTTAGACATACATTGATATGAGTAAGCCACAGGTGTACTATACATGATTTCAAAGCCAAATCTGCAAAACAGACATATGCAGAGAGGTTTAGTTTCTATTGCTTACACCCACACACATTTTATTTCCCACTTACATGGATAACTATTTCATGAACACTGTAGTTACCCTTTCGCCTTTGTAAAATTTTGACATAAGCAAATGTGTCTTTTATATCTGTATCCACTGAAATTTCTTGGAAAAACAGTGACATGCAACTATTTGCATTTTTCTTCTCCTTGTTTTTGCTTTTTGTTTGTTTTAAACATTATACCCTGAAATTACTTGTTCATATAGAGCTATTTCTTTAACTAGTTAGTATTCCATTGTGTGACAGTAGTTTTAAATACCACTGTCAACTCTGGACAGTAAACTATTTTCAGTGTTTAGTTCTTTTAAATCAAACTGCAATGATAGTATTCTACATATGCTTTCATAAATTTGTCAGTGTAAGAAGATATTCATAAAAGTGAGAGCACCGTTTCAAAGAACTAATGTATAAGGATTTACCTTATATAGTTTCACTAGATATTACCTAAATAACTCTACATTGAACTTGTTTCATTCTTCATGGCCACAATAAGAATGTTAATTTTTACCACAAACTCACCAACTTTTTCTATTGTCAAACTTGTAAATATCAGGGAGATAATAAATTAGTGAACTTCTAATTTGTATTTTGTCATTATGAGTGAATTGAACATTTATTAATACAGTTTGGGGGACAATCATTTTTTGTAATATTCAAGCCTTTCCATACAGATGTGTTAAAAGTTATCAATTTGTCTTTATTGTTTACAAGCTTTAAAAATAGTTGTGAAATAGTTCCCCATACTCATGGTAAATAGAAATACACTGATGCATTCTCCTAAAAGCTTCATGTTCTCATATTTTACATGGAAATTTATGATAAATTTGGTGTTTTTCTCATGTCTTATTACAAATGATTACAACCTTTCTTTTTTTTATTATGACTATCCATTTATATTACATTCACTGATTTTAGAAACCACATTTTAATACATTACTGAAAATATTTCTGAATTTTCTTTTTTCCACATTGATTTTTCAGGCTAGATATATGCCACTATTATACAGATTAATTTGATATGGTAAATAATATTTTATCATACCAAATAGAGCTCCCTGATTCAATCCACATCAGGATTTTCTTGGTTGTCCTTTTTCTTACCTGTTCTTGCAAAGAAGCTTGATTTAAAAGGAAAATGTTGAGGGAGAACATGATGGTGGATGAATAGGTGGATGTGGAGTACATCTCTCTCCATGGATGCATCAGGAATACACCTTCAGACACAGAAGTGCATGCAGAACACCAGCTGAGACCAGACAGGAGTACCTGACCAGCAGAAAAGAATATATAGAACCAGGCAAAACTCAGTAGGATAAAGGAACTAGCGAAAAACGCGTATTAGTAGGACTAGACCTGCCCTCAGCCGCTGGGGGAACTGAAGCAGGGGTCCGACCACATTGGGGCAATTGTGTGAGTCAGAGGAGAAACATTTAAGGCTGAGAGTGAAACAGCTGATCTGTGGCAGCCTACATAGAATGCGAATCAGACAGTCCTTGCTGCTGTGAAACATACCTGGACAGGGACGCAGGTCCCCAGGAAGGCACAACAGCTGGGAGCTGGAGTTTAGGGATTGTGGAGCATGCGGAGGGCGAGGGGTGCTGTAGACTGTGGAGAGACAGATTAAGGGGCCATGAGGGAGGGGATTGTGGTGGGAAATGCCCGTGGAGGAAAACCGGGCAGCCGCGGAAGGGAGGCGAAACTGCTGAGTCACGCATAGAGGGTGGGGCCATCACCATAGCCTCTCTCTCCCCCCACAGCCAGCATCGACAGCTGAACAATAGAGAGGCTGGCCCATCAAATGCCTGATGCACTGAACTATCCAGTAGGACCCCAGCCAGGGCATCCCTCTAAGTGCCTAACACAGCAATCTACAGAGTAGGACCCTAACCAGGGGGGCCCCTCTATGTGCCTGACGTGCAGAACAACAGAAAAGGATCCCAGGTAAGGGAGCCCTCTAAGTGCCTGAACAGGCGGAGCTATGGAGAAAGAAAGACTGACCAAAGAGGCTTTGATCGCCAGCTACAAGAGGCTCAAAAAAAGACTCTGATAGGGACATAACTCCAGGGCAGAGACAGTCACTGTCCCTGCACACTTGGCGCCACCAGGGTCCCTGAAAGCCAAGCAGCTGAGCCACCTTCATGCTCAACTCTCACAGGGGCAGAGCCGCCACAGGCCAAAAAAAAACCTAACCCTGTCTAAGCAGGCAGGGTTGCTTCCTTCTTGTCCAGCTCTTTGCGATCCTATAGACAGTGGCCTGCCAGGCTTCTCTGTCAGAGAGGTTCTCCAGGCAAGAATACTGGAGCGTATTGGCCGATATTGATTGCCGTCCCCTTCTAGAGCGCTATATTTCCTGCTCCCTAGCCGCCAACCCCCCTGAGTACCTGGAGCTGCCAGAACCCCTGCGGCCCAAGCAGCTGCACCGCCTCCACACTGGCCCTCACAGGGGCAAACCCAAGCCCTCCAGGGCAGCCTCAGGAGCAAACCCCAGTGGAAGGCCCACATGCAGAGGTGGAAATAAAACCACAATTGAGACTCAGGGGTACTGTGGCTAAGGAAAACGATCCAATACCTTCCCATGAGCTATACAAGTTGCAGATTAAATCACACGATCAACTAGCAGACTCTGTGTCTATGGAATATATAAAAGGACATTGAGAGCTCCCACAAAAGAAAACACACTAGTTCTCACAGCTGTGGACATTGGAGGCAAGAACACACAGGAGTAGAACCAGATTAGACTCTGAGCTGCCCCCTCAGCAGGTCCAGAGATCAGCACGGTGTTGGAGGGCATCCTAGGGAGGTGAGGCGGACTGTGATTCCCAGCGAGGGAAAGGACTCTGACAGCAATGACTAAAGAAAAGTATTTATTATTCTTATGTTTTGACTTGCTCTGTAGATTGTTTTCTTCCTCCCCCCACCTTTCTCCCCCCTCTGTTGCAGTTGTAGATTTTATTGGCACTATGAAATCCAATTAAGATTTTGAGCTTTTTTTTTCCCCCTCAGTCACATATTTTATTGTTGTTATAAACCTCTGCCTCTATGTTGGGCTTTTGCTATTCTGTGAAGCTTTCCTTTCCTTTCTTTTTTTTCCTCCTTTTTTATTTTTAATTTTTAAAGCCTATTATTATTATTTTTACATTTATTCCTTTGTTTGCTTTTCCTACTGCTCTTTTCCTCTTGCAGTTAACCTTTAATGTATATAAATCTTTATCTACCTCTATTTAACTTTGCATATCTATTCTTTCTTTTCTTTCTTCAACATATTTGTTAGTTTTCTCTTCATTTCTTTATTCCCCAGTTGGCACCTGGCTTTAGTTTTGTTTTCCAGTTTGTGCTTTTAGTTTTGGTCTTAACTGGTAGATATAATTTTTGGTTTCCTTTGTTCACTGGGTCAGTCTATTGTACTTTATTTTTGTTGGACTGTGTTGATTTTGCTTATGCATGCATGTGTACATATGTATATTCAGTCACACATTTTATTGTTTTTATAAACTTCTGCCTCTATGTTGGGCTTTTGCAGTTCTGTGGAGTTTTCTTTTTTCTCCTTCTCCTTTTTTCTTTCTTTTTTCTTTTCTATTTTTTTCATAATTTTAATCTTTAAATTTTTAAACCTATCATATTTTTCTACAATTTATCCCTTTGTTTATCTTTCCTACTGTTCTTTTCCCCTTGTAGTTAATCTTTAATGTATATAAATCTTCTTTATCTACTTTTATTTAGCTTTGCATATTTATTCTTTCTTTTCTTTCTTTCCTCTCAAAATATTTGTTAGTTTTATTTTCATGGCTTTATTCCCCATTTGGCACCTTGTTTTAGTTTTTTTTCCAGTTTGTGCTTTAGTTAGTTTTATTCTTAACTGGTAAATATAATTTTTGACTTCCTTTGTTTGCTGGGTCAGTCTAATAATATCTTATTTTAGTTGGAATGTTTTGAATTTGCTTATGAGTGTATATGTGTATGTGTATATTTCATTATTTTAATTGCTATTTGCCTGATTTTGTAACTCCCATTTGTCTGGGGTTCACCTTTGGTTTCTCATTTTTGTGGGTGTTTGTTTTAATCTCACTTAATGCCATAACAAACCGCTTGTGGAATCTTCATTCCTGACCAGAGATCAAGCCCTGAGCCTTTGGAGTGGGAGCACTGACTCCAAGACCCTAGACTACCAGAGAACTAACCCTAGGGAGTATTGAATAGTGAGAACTCACACAAAGGAAACCACTCAAATACAAGACCTGGCATCACCCAACCACCAGTAGCACCCTGTGCAAGATGCTTCATCTAAACAATGAACAAAACAAAAATACAAACACAGTCATCAGCACACAGAATTACCACCTCATTCAGCCTTGCCCGTCAAAGGAAAAACAAACAAACATAAATTCCACACAAATCTCACCTTATATGAAGCTAACACAAACCACTGGACCAACCTTAGAGGGGCAGAAACCGAAAGGAGGAAAGAATCCAACCTTGAAGCCTGGGAAAAGGAAAGCTCAAACACGATACGCTAATAGTAATAATAATGAAAAGGCAGAGATATACTACACAAATGAAGGAACAAATTAGAGACACAGAAATCCAAATATATGAAAAGGAAATAGGCAAACTACATGAAAAAAAATTCAGAATAATGATAGTAAAGATGATCAAAAACCTTGAAAACAAAATGGAGGAAATGCAAGAATCAAGTAACAAAGACCTAGAAGAATTAAAGAATAAACATACAGAGACAAACAACACAATTACTAAAATTAAAAATACTCTGGAAGGAATCAATAGCAGAATATCTGAAGCAGAAGAACAAATCAGTGAGTTGGAAGATAAAATGATATAACTTCTGAAGAGCAGAATAAAGTAAAAGAATGAAAAGAATTGAGGATAGTCTAAGAGACCTCTGGGACAATATCAAATTCACCAACATTCAAATTATAAGGGTCCCAGAAGAAGAAGAGAAAAACAAAGGGTATGAGAAAATTTTTAAAGAGATTATAGTTGAAAATTTCCCCAACATGGAAAAGGAAATAGTCAATCAAGTCCAAGAAGCACAAAGAACTCCATGCAGGAGGATAAACCCAAGGAGAAACATGCCAAGGCACATACCAATCAAACTAACAAAGACTAAACACGAAGAAAGAATATTAAAAGCAGCAAGGGAGAAGCAACAAGTAACATACAAGGGACAGCCCATACACTTAACAGCTGATCTTTCAGCAAAAGCTCTGCAGGTCAGAAGGGAATGGCAGAATATATTTAAATTACTGAAAGGGAAAAATCTACAACCAAGATTACTGTACCTGGCAAGGATCTCATTCAAAATTGATGGAGAAATAAAAAGCTTTTCAGACAAGCAAAAGTTTAAGAGAATTCAGTACCACCAAACCAGCTTTACAACACATGTTAAATGGACTTAAATAGTCAAGAAATAGAAGAGAAGAAAAAAGATCTACAAAATCAACCCCAAACAATTAAGAAAATGGCAATAGTAACATTGATATATAGGAACATATATATCAATAATTATTTTAAATATAAATGAATTAAATGCTCCAACCTAAAGAAACAGACTGGCTGAATGGATACAAAAACAGGACCCACATATATGCTGTCTGCAAGAAACCCACTTCAGACCTCAAGACACATATAGACTGTAAGTGAGAGGATGGAAAAATATATTCCATGCAAATGGGAAGCAAAAGAAAGCTGGAATAGCAATCCTCATATCAGACAAAATAGACCTTAAAATAAAGAAGATTACAAGAGATAAGGAAGGACACTACATAATGATTAAGGGATCAATGTAAGAGGAAGACATGACAATTATAAATATCTATGCACCCAACATAGGAGCACCTCAATACATAAGACGAACATAAAAAACTGACAGACATAAAAGGAGAAATTGACAGTAACACAATAATAGTAGGAGACTTTAACACCCCACTCATACCAATGGACAGATCATCAACACAGAAAATTAATAAGGAAACACAAGTCTTAAATGATACATTAGATGAGATGAATCTCGCTGATATCTTCAGGACATTCCATCCAAATGCAAAAGTACACACCTTCTTCTCAAGTACACATGGAACATTCTCCAGGATAGATCGCATCTTGGGTCACAAATCAAACCTCAGTAAATTTAAGAAAATTGAAATTGTTTTAAGTATCTTCTCTGACCACAACACTATGAGACAAGATATCAATTACAAGAAAAAAACGGTAAGAAACCCAAACACATAGAGATTAAACAATGTGTTCCTAAATACCTAACAGGTTACTGAAGAAATCAAAAGGGAAATAAAAAAAATTCCTAGAAACAAATGACAATGAAAACATAACTCAAAGCCTATGCGATGCAGCAAAAGCAGTTCTAAGAGGAAATTTTATAGCAATATAATCCTACCTCAAGTAATAAGAAAAACACTGAATAGACAACTTAATTTACCTAAATTAAACCTAAATTTAATTTAAATTTAGTTTTTGAGTAATAAAAACCAAATTTACACCTAAAACAACTGGAAAAAAAACAAAAAAAGAAATACCCAAAACTAGTAGAAGGAAAGAAGTCATAAGGATCTGAGCAGAAATAAATGAAAAAGAAATGAAAAGAAAATGAAATGAAAGAAAAGAAATGAAAAGAAGCACTAGTAAAGATTAATAAAATTAAAAGCTGATTCTTTGAGAAGACTAACAAAATTGACAAACCTTTAGCCAGACTCATCAAGAAAAAAAGAGAAAAGTTGTGGCACATATGTGCAATGGAATATTAGTCATAAAAAGGAACATCTTTGAATCAGTTCTCATGAGGTGGATGAACCTAGAACCTATTATACAGTGTGCAGTAAGTCAGAAGGAGAAAGAAGAATATCATATTCTAACACATATCATATATACAGAATCTAGAAAAATGGTACTGAAGAATTTACTTACAGAGCAGCAGTGGAGAAATAGACATAGAGAATAGACTTGTGGACATGCTTTTCCCTTTCAGTAATTTAAATATGTTCTGCCATTCCCTTCTGGCCTGCAGAGTTTCTGCTGAAAGATCAGCTGTTAAGTGTATGGGGTGTCCCTTGTATGTTACTTGCTTCTCTGGGGAGGAGAGGCTGAGATTTATGGAAAGAGGAACATGTAAACTTACATTACCACATGTAAAACAGATAGCCAATGGGAATTTGCTGTACGGCTAAGGAAACACAAACAGGGGCTCTGTATTAACCTAGAGGAGTGGGATGGGGAGAGAGCTGGGAGGGAAGTTCAAAAGGGAGGGGATATATGTACACCTATGGTTGATTCATGTTGAGGTTTGACAGAAAGCAACAAAATTCTGTAAAGCAATTATCCTTCAATAAAAATATAAATAAATTTTTAAAATGTTTCTTTAGTTTTTGAGGAATAAAAAAGCATGATTATTTTATTGTGCATTTATTTGTCCTTGTTATTGTTCAGTCACTAAGTCACGTTCGAATCTTTGTGACTCCAAGGACTGCAGCACACTTGCCTGTCCTTCACTGTCTTCTGGAGTTTAACCAAATTTATGCCCAGGGAATTGATGATGCTATCTAATCATCTCATCCTCTGCCACCTTCTCCTCCTTTTGCCTTCAACCTTTCCCAGCATCAGAGTACTTTCCATTGAGTTGGTTCTTCACATCAGGTGACCAAAGTATTGGAGCTTCAGCTTCAGCATTAGTCCTTCAAATGAATATTCAGAGTTTTGTAATTATTAGGATTGTGCAAAATTTATAAAGATTACAAAACTAATTGATGATTGATAGAAAAATGTACTATTCAAAAATGTTAATTCTTTATGCTTTCTCAAATATATATTTGCATGTGTCAGAAGTATTTTGAGTTTCACTTATATAGGGTTTGCACATTTCATGTGAAATTCATTGTTTATGTATTCATCTATCTCTATCTATTCAGTAACATAAAAGATGTCTCTTCCATTATGGATTTTTATACTTTTTTAGTAATATACATGAAGAGTATTGATTTCCTATACTGAATTTATAAGCTGCAACTTAATCTAATTTTCTTAGTTGTTGCAGTAGTTTTCCCCATGGATTCCTTACTACTTTTCCACTGTATTATCCTATCATGTGAAAATAGATAAAGTGTTTCCTCTCTTTCCAACTCTTATGCCCCAAATTCGTTCCTATTTTCTAACTGCACTAATTAATATTTACAGCACTTATCCCGAACTGTTGACCTCTTTGTCTTATTCTTCATTGTAGCAGAAAAATCTCTTGAGTTTCCACATTAAGTAAGATGCTGGCTTTAAGTCTAGTTGTTGCATGCATGATTAATCATGTCCCACTCTTCACAACCTCATAGACTGTAGCCCTCCAGGCTTCCCTGTCCATGAGATTTCCCAGGCAAGAATACTGGACTGGGTTACCATTTCCTTCTCCAGGAAATCTTACTGACCCAAGGATCAGACCTGTGTTTCTTTAGTTTCCTGCTCTGCTGGTGAATCTTCACCTGCAGAACCATCTGGAAAGTCTAAGGTATGTATTATTGTACTGAGAGTTTTTAAACATAAAAGGGTATTAAATTTTGTCAAATATATTTTTACAATTTTAGAGATGATCATACAGTATTGTATCTTGTTCTGCTAATGTAACAAACAATACAGATAGGTTTGCTAACATTAAACTATATGTGCATCTCTGAAATAAATGCCATTTTAACATCAAATATAATCTTTTAAATGGATTTTGTTTCTGATTGGCATTTTATTTGAGATATTTATATTGATAATCATAAGTAGAATTGGTCTATAATTTTCTTTTTGGAAATTTGGTCTTTGACAGATCAAAGTTGGTATACAATATAAGTAAATTGATGTACAATTTAAAATAAATGTGGAAATTGTATTACTTGCACAGTATAAAATAAAATACAATTGTGATTGGTGTTGGTGGTTTTTAGTTGCTAAGTCATGTCTTGGGACCACATAGACTGTAACCTGCCAGGCTCCTCTGTCCATGGGATTTCCCAGGCAAGAATACTGGAATGGGTAGCCATGCCCTTCTCTAAGGGATCTTCCCAACCCAGGGATTGAACCTGTGTCTCCTGCCTTGTAGGAAGATTCCTGACAGCTGAACCACCTGGGAAGCCCCACAATTGTGATAACTGACATTTAAAATTTTGTTACAATTCTCCCATTAATAAATGCAGGCCTAGTGCTTTTTTTGTGGTTTATTTTCTATTTTTCGTCTATATTGATTTAGACCTTTTGTCTATTTTGAAGTAACTTTTGGTAATCTTCCTTTCTTTCATAGTTTGTGAAGTAGTTGTCTTATTCTATTGAGGATGCTATTATAAATGTGCCAAAGACTGGGTGGCTTATGCTCAACATCACTCATTATCAGAGAAATGCAAATCAAAACCACAATGAGGTACCATTACACGCCAGTCAGGATGGCTGCTATTCAAAAGTCTACAAGCAATAAATGCTGGAGAGGGTGTGGAGAAAAGGGAACCCTCTTACACTGTTGGTGGGAATGCAAACTAGTACAGCCACTATGGAAAACAGTGTGGAGATTTCTTAAAAAACTGGAAATAGAACTGCCATATGACCCAGCAATACCACTTCTGGGCATACACACTGAGGAATCCAGATCTGAAAGAGACACGTGCACCCCAATGTTCATCGCAGCACTGTTTATAATAGCCAGGACATGGAAGCAACCCAGATGCCCATCAGCAGATGAATGGATAAGGAAGCTGTGGTACATATACACCATGGAATATTACTCAGCCGTTAAAAAGAATTCATTTGAATCAGTTCTAATGAGATGGATGAAACTGGAGCCCATTATACAGAGTGAAGTAAGCCAGAAAGATAAAGAACATTACAGTATACAAACACATATATATGGAATTTAGAAAGATGGTAACGATAACCCTATATGCAAAACAGAAAAAGAGACACAGAAGTACAGAACAGACTTTTGAACTCTGTGGGAGAAGGTGAGGGTGGGATGTTTTGAAAGAACAGCATGTATATTATCTGTGGTGAAACAGATCACCAGCCCAGGTGGGATGCATGAGTCAAGTGCTCGGGCCTGGTGGGCTGGGAAGACCCAGAGGAATCGGGTGGAGAGGGAGGTGGGAGGGGGGGATTGGGATGGAGAATACGTGTAACTCTATGGCTGATTCATATCAGTGTATGACAAAACCCACTGAAAAATAAAAATAAATAAATAAATAAATAAAGAGTGAAAGTAGCTCCGTTGTGTCCAACTCTTTGGGACCCCATGAACTGTACAGTCCAGTGAATTCTCCAGTCTAAAATACTGGAGTGTGTAGCCTTTCACATCCCAGGGGATCTTCCTAACCCAGAGATCGAATCCAGGTCCTCCCTCATTGCAGGCAGATTCTTTACCTGCTGAGCTACAAGGGAAGCCCAGGCGTATAAACAACATAAATTTATTTCTCACAGTGTGGGAAGTTGGAAGTCCAAAATCAGGGTGCCAGCAGAGATTCTGGTAAAGGCTGGTGAGTTCTACCAGAATTCTTACAGTGTGACAGGGACCTAGGGAAATGAGTGTGGTAGAAGAGCCAAGGGAGCTCTCTTGGGCCTCTTTGTAAGGCATTCATCTCATTCGTGTCCTAATCCCCTCTAGAAGGCCTCACTTCCTAATACCTTTACTCTGGGCATTAGGATTTCAACATATAAATTTTAGGAGAGGCATAAGCATTGACTATTCATGGATTTATATTTTAACTTTTAATCATCTTAATGAGCTATAATTTGCAGAAAATAAAATACACCATTCTAAGAGCACAGTTTGATACATTTTGACAAACATTCTCCCCCTCCTCTCTGTCTCTCTTTATTTTTTCACATGTTTAAAAAAATGCTCTTGTTCTTTATGAGAACTGCTGAGTCTACATATACTTTCTTCACTTTTGCCTGAATACTTCTCTTTCTTTTGCCTTTAATGTCCCTGTCCTCAATTTGGATTGTAGTCTATGCAGGTTTCCCTCAATACAAATTCTCAATTAAAATAATGTCGAGGTGATGAAATGTGGCAATGTTGCATAAGACTGTAATGCCTGTCTTACTGGTACATTCTCTCCCTTGCTGCCCCATATTCTCATATACCATTTTCCCTGTTGTTAATGTTTTGTCACATGATATAGTCTATCACAAGTGATAAGCCAACATTCATCCATTGCAACTGAACTCTATAATTTATTCAGGTTTATTGCAATTTTTTCTAAAGTCCTTTTTTTGATCTAAGATATTATCCAAGATACCACATACCATTTAGTCATCATGACTCAGCCGCCTCTCATCTGAGAAAATGTCTCATATTTTCCTTGATTTATGACTTTAAGAATATTGAATAATATTAGTAAATTATTTTGTAGAATGTTCTTCCACTGGGGCTTGTCAATGTTCTCCTAGTTAGTACACTGAGGTGATAGATTTTGAGAGGAAAACTATAGAAGTGAATTGACATTCTCATTACATCATAGTAAGGGTATTTGCTGTCAATCTGACTCATCACCCATATCACGTTACTCCTTTGGTCAAGGAGTTGTTTGTCAGTTTTCTCCATTGTAAAATGAGCATTTTTTCCCCTTTCCATTCTCGCATCTCTGCAAACAATTCATGAAGCACTAAGTCGCTCACACGAAAGGGATAGGAAATTTCTCCTCCCTTAAAGAAGAAATATCTACATAAATTATTTGGAATTTTCTAAGGAGATTTGCCCTCTTATCTTCATTTAAAAATTTTATTCAATTATTTAATTATTTCTGTATTGACTCAAAAGCCTTTACTTTATATTTTGGGTCATAACTCAGTATCACATTCTTTGTTTATTTTAAAGTCTCTATTGAATTTGTTACAGTATTGTTTCTGTTTTCTGTTTTTCGTTTTGGCCACAGGCATGTGGAATCTTAGCTCCCCGAACAGGGGCTGAACCCACATTCTCTATAATGGAAGGCAGTCTTAACCACTGGACAGCCAGGGAAGTAACCATATTATTTAGGGGTTTTTTTTGCTTAAAATGTCTCAATTTTAGCCACTGGAAGCTCTTTCAGATTGTCTTCTGTGTCCCTCTGACATACTCCAAGCCTTTTGTGTTTTATTGCAGGTTTGCTTATTTTAAGGAGCCAAAAGATGTCATTGGTTTATTTGTATACTCCATGGCCCCTTCCAAGACAGTTATTTCTCCAAGAACTCCAGTTCCTTTTATAGGCAAATGGTATTAGAAACTAAGATCTGGACACTGGGGTTGCTCATTGCTGTTAGAGAGTCCTTGCTTTTATATCCCTTCCAGTGGACAGAACTAGGAAATATATGTCCATATCCTCACTCATGTATATACATGCATATTTATTGTTATAGCTCTATTGGCATTAATCTAAACATAGGTTCGTACTCACATCTTTGACTCAAACTCAGTATAACACAGTTCATTCCGGTTTCTCCTTCTTGCCTATCTGTATCTCCTCCTCCAACAGTGAGAAGCTTGCCTTTCACCATCTGCCATCTTCTGACTTGTTTTTGCAGCTCTGGTATATGCATTCAGCAGTTTCAGAATTGTTAACCTATACCCGCATGAGAAACAACTTTACCAACCATAGTGCAGGTATTATGTGCAGTTTCTTCTGTCTTTAATCTTATAGTTTCCAGTCAAAGCACCATTTCTCAAAGTTATTCGAGTCATGTTTGTTTACCTACTCCCCTTCAGTAACGTGTACCATGTTAAGACACTAAGTCTGTGATAGTTTGTTACACAGTGATTAAAAAAAAATAGTGCATCTTTTAAAAAAAATATTTCTTTATTTACTTTTGGTTGCAGTGGGTCTTCATTGCTGTGCATGGGCTTTCTCTAGTTGCAGTGAACGGGGGCTACTCTCTAGTTGTGGTGTATGGCGTTCTCATAGCCGTGGCTTCTCTTGTTACAGAGCATGGGCTCTAGGGCAAGCAGGCTTCAGTAGTTGCAGCTCATGGGCTCTAGACTGCAGGCTGATTAGTTGTGGTGCATGGACTTAGTTGCTTGACAGCATGTGGGATCTTCTTGGACCAGGGATTGAACCTGTATCCCCTGCATTGGCAGGCAAATTCTTAACCACTGGACCACCATGGAAGTCTAGAAAACTAATGCATTTTTATCCTGAGAAGTTTTCATCGCCTATTTTTGATGTCTCGGGGTCTCCAGACCACTTCATAATTATTCCACTTTCCTGTAGTTTCCTTGTCCTCACCACACACTGAGGCTTGTGAAACCCACCTCCTTTAACCCCTGCTGTAACTAGCCCAGTGGACCTCTCAGGGAAACTCTTGTTGAATGTGTGGTCTGCCACTCTTCATGGTCTATCCCCTTGCATTAGTATTAATGTGGAGTTTCAAAGAGATACTTTCCCATCTACATTTTCTGTTAGAGCTTTGTAGGTTTTGATTTTTCTATCTACTTTCCTGTTTCTATGGGTTCTTGGGGTTGGGGGAAGATTCCAAAACTACACTACCACCTCTGCCATTTTTCCACATTTTTTGTATTTTTTATCGGAATTGTTTATTTTTCACTGTTGTCTTTAACAGGGGTTTTGTCATCATCAAAAAGATGGCAAGAAATAACTGAGGTCCCAGAAAACACCAAGGTACATAGTTAGTTAAATAAACAGGGACTCTAGTTTAGTACTCTGACTATATTCAGCACACTCTGCTTCCTCTCTTTTATCCTCCTGAAGTTTCCTTCTCTTCTGGTGAAGAGTAGGATTGTTGCCCTCAAGATGTATCCTATTGTTTTAGGAAAATAAGCATTCCAGGAGTAGAATTTCAAATGCAGAGACAGATAAATATGGCCACTCTTTGCTTTTCATTATTCTGCTTATACGATATTTTGATCATTGATTGCTATAGTGCTTTCACAATATTTAGAACAGTCTTTCGAAAACTTTAATGTTTATGGATCATTTGAGATGTTTTTGGCATTCCAGTCCACTGAGATGGAATTGGTACCTGAGAATCTGCGTTTTTAACAAGTCCCAGGTAATACCAGTGGATTTCACTTCGAGTAGCAAGGGCTTGGAGACCTGAACAATGGGCTTCTGGTACCTATGAATTCCCTAATTTTAAAGAAAAGTTTGATGGAGAGAGACAGAGACAGAGATTTCATAGTTTTCATATAATATAAAAGAATTGATGCACTAAACACATTAAGATTCTTTAACATACTCACAAATCGCTTTCCTGATACTTCCATTTATTCTTCAGCTAGCATTTACTAAATACTTTATTATATATTACATGGCATACTAGGGTTGTATTATATATTGCATGTTGTAATAAGACTAAGTCTTAAAATATGCAATAGTGTTTATCTATGACATTACTGTAATTATTTGTTAAAAGATAATTTACCCTAGTAAATTGTGTTTCCTTTCATGAGAATTTACCAAGTGTCAATTGGTAAAGAAATAGAGAGGAAGAAAAGAAGGAAGGAAGGAGGTAAGGAGGGTAGAAGGAAGGAAAGAAGGACAGAAGAAAAAAGAAAAGGAGAAAGAAAGAAAACATTTAAAAAATGAAGGAAAGAGAAAAGAAAGAGAAAGAGAAGATATAAAGGAAGACAGAAGGTGATGAGGGTGGCAGGTATGAATGGACTGGATAAAAAAGTCTGAGGAATAATGTAATTAGGACTAACACAACTTGTTTGAATGAATTTATTATATGTTATTTAAAAATATTGTGATATATTATATATTATTAAAAAACTTTTGGTAGTGATGATCCATAGATTCAGAAGTCTGTATAAAAATTTTATGGGGAAGTATCATGACACTGAGTGTTTTCTTCTGTCATATACACAAGAGAACTTTAAAAATAGAAATTAGCATTGGTCTTTCTCCAAATTTATGATTTGGAAGGACACTCTCCAATAGAATGGACAGTCAAGAAAACATGTTCATCACAGTTAAGTGGGATTGTCAATATTTTGTTTATACAGAAGTTCTGATCTAACAGAACTATTGGTATCTCTAACAGACTTATTGATACAAAAGTATTGATCTAACAATCAATAATGATTTTATTGGTACAAACAATTTGGTTACTAGAGATCAGATGTCACTAAAGATGTCTAGTCATTAGGTTTATAGGAGTGTCGGATAGGGTTTATAAATATTGCCTTATACCTTGTAGCACCAGGACTTTCCTGGTGGCTCAGTGGTAGAGAATCCACCTGCAATGAAGGAGCCTCTGGAGACATGGCTTGGCTCCTTGGGTCAGGGAGATCCCCTGGAGGAGGGCATGGCAGCAGTATTCTTGCATGGGCAATCCCATGGACAGAGGAGCTTGGCGGGCATGGGGTTGCAAAGAGCTGGACATGACTGAGCGACTGAGCATGCACTCGCCTTGTAACAAGTTACTTACATGAAGCAGTGATATCGAGGGAGTTGCTACTAGACATATGCCTTTATTGCTAGGATCCTCATGCAGATAGAAGGAATGGAGGCAAACCTTAAGAAAATGACAGAAGACTTTGCAATTTGATCCTCCAGAGGAAGAGGCCCCTTTGCTGAGGGAATCCCTGTAGTGGGTATTCCATGCTGCTGCTGCTGTTGCTTAAATCGCTTCAGTTGTGTCCGACTCTGTGCGACCCCAAGGAAGGCAGCCCACCAGGCTCCCCCATCCCTGAGATTCTCCAGGCAAGAACACTGGAGTGGGTTGCCATTTCCTTCTCCAGTGCTGAAAGTGAAAAGTGAAAGTGAAGTCGCTCAGTCGTGTCCGACTCTTTGCGACCCCATGGACTGTAGCCTACCAGGCTCCTCCATCCATGGAATTTTCCAGGCAAGAGTACTGGAGTGGATCGCCAGTGCCTTCTCTGGGGTATTCCATGGACACACCTAAAAAATCAATAATTAGGACATCATGCAAAACCATGTGAGGAAGTGTGAAAGGCAGATTAATAAATAAGAGCAAATAATACCTTCAATAATTTACCAATTGTTGACAAAATAATTCACACCATAAACATTTGAAGTTTCCAGTAAAGAATATGCCTGCAATGCAGGAGACACAGGTGTGATCTCTGGGTCAGAAAGAGCACCTGGAGAAGGAAATGGCAACCCACTTCAGTATTCTTGCCTGAAAAATCCCATGGACAGAGAAACCCAGTGGGCTACAGTCCATGGGGTCTCAAAGAGTCAGATCGACACGACTGAGTGACTAAGCATGCACTCAGGTTGGAGGTTGTGGAGAATGTTGCTTGCCCACCACTGTTGAATTTCCTTCTGCTCTTTGTACCAACGCCTGGCCTCATCAGATGTATGCTATCCCCTGTGAACTGAAAAGAACCTGCAAAGATATCTTGCCATTATTAATCACTGCCTCTATTGTCAAAAGCTATTTGCAGATATTTTATCTCATTCTATCTAAAAATTATTCTGATGTATTTATGGTTTGCTCTTCTTTTGTACTACAATTTGGCACATGAAAATGGTGCTCTGCAAATCAGGGAGCAGTGAAAGTAATAATTTGTCCACACAAATTAGACTCTGATGTACTACTATCCTCTAATGTCCCTCATATTCGCCTTTGTATCTCCCACCACTGTGGATTTTTTTTTAGATGTGCAAAGAAAATTGCAGCTATTTAAAATAACCCAGAGAGAAAGAACGATAGGCAACATCCTAACTACCTTAGCCCTTTACATTTCAGCAGCCCTGTTGCCAAGGAAACCACTTGGGACTTTAGGGAAATTTGTGGATATTTAAAATGGATTGCGCCTGTATATAGATAGACATTTGCACAATTCATATTGCAGAATAAAAAAGCTTCCAGTCCTGCAATATTAAGCCTGGAACTTCAAGGACTGAAGATGGGAAACAAAATGCAAAAGCTTATTCACTTATATGCCAAAGAATATGCCGTATATACTTTTTCAGATTAGTGTTAAGACTAGGCTGTTTTAAAAAATGTAGAACCTAGCTGGAAAAATAAAGAGTGCAATATAAACCTTGCATTTTCATTTGTATTTGTGATTTGCAGTTTTAACACCACAGCATCATTTTGACAATTAATTCTCAAGATATATTTCAGTTTCTAAAATCTTAAAAGGAAAGTCAATGCATTCATTCATTGCTGGGGCTCTGATCTAAGCTGACTGAATTCTACATAAATGTGAACATGAATCCCTACCCACAATACTATGAATAAAGAGCAGACATCAGAAGAGAATAGAGACAGGCTGACATATCAAAATCCTTGAGCTAGTTTTTCAGTTTCTGTATGCTTGCGTCTGTCCTATTTTTTATTCGTTTACAAATTTCTGCTGAAGATGTGATATTCCTGGTGAGACAACTGGCTGCAGAGTAGAAAACAGGTGTACAAATTAAAACTTTCAAGTGCCATTTGCACATCTATCTCTGGCTCCTTCTTGACATATCGCTGATTTTTACATACACTCTATACACAACTGTCATGTGGAGTTTCTGCTTTACCCTGCATGCATAAGGAATACCCCGAGCCCAGTCAGTTCATCTCAATGGAGTCTAGAACATCTGTACAAGAGGTCTGCAAAGGAGAAAGCTTTGCCCAGACAATGCATGTGCTTTGTTTTAACAAAGATTTAGCTGATGGATGGTGACATGGAGCTCCTATCTTTCACAGTTTTGGAGTGTAAGTAGCTAACATTTGTAAAGTCAGAAGTGTGGGACAAGATACAACAGCTTAAATATATACAATTTCTCTACCGCCTGATAATTTAATGTTTTGGAGGGATTACAATTTCCATCACAATCATTCCTAGACATGTGCTTTCAATGAAAAATAAGTGATTATATAAGCATCACTGTTATATACAAGCTGAAGATTAGTGATGAGTCCAGGTGGATAACTTTCTTGTGCCAAACTCCTCCTAAAATCATTAAAATGGTACAAAAATTGAGAACACCATGCTTCAGTACCAGACGTTAATGAAAAGTACCATTTACCTACAAATCACACAGAGGAATTTCAGTTGGGTATTTTCTACATAGAGTTCTACAAACAAACAAACAAAAAGAATGTAATGAGGAGAGCAGAAAGACAAGGGACAAGTATTTGGATTCTGCAGAAGCCACATCCAAGGTCAGGAGCGGTGGCTGCGCTTCGTTGAACCGGCCGTGAGGAGATACCCCAAGTCCAAGGTCAGAGAAATCCCAGTAAGACGGTAGGCTCTGGAACATGTGAGGCGATACCCCTGTCCAAGGGCAAAGGAGAAACCCCAGCAATAGAATAGGAGGGGCGCATTAAAGTTTAGAATCAAACCCCATTCTTGCCAGAGGTGCTAAGAGGACTCAAACAAACCTGTGTGTACCAGGCCCCAGGGACCCCACAGAGACTGAGACAGAACCGTGTTTGAGCGTCTCCTGTGGAGGGATGGGTCAGCAGTGGACTGCCGCAGGGACGGGGCTCTGGGTGCAGCAGACTTGGCTATGGCATAAGCCCTCTTGGAGGAGGTCGCCATTAACCCCACCATAGAGCTACCAGAACTTACACATGACTAGGAAATAGATTCTTGGAAGGCACAAATAGAACCTTGTGCACCAGGACCCAGGAGAAAGGAGCAGTGACCCCACAAAAGACTGACCCAGACTTGCCCATGAGTGTCCAGGAGTCTCTGGCGGAGGCGTGGGTTGGAGCTGGCCTGCTGCAGGGTTGGGACACTGAGTGTAGCAGTGCATGCATGGACCTTTTGAAGGAGGTCACCATTGTCTTCATTACCTCCACCATAGTTTGGCCCCAGGTAAATAGCAGGGAGGGAACACAGCCCCACCCATCAACAGAAAATTGAATTAAAGATTTACTGAGCAGGGTCCCGCCCATCAGAACAAGACCGTTTCCCCCTCAGTCAGTCTCTCCCATCAGGAAGCTTCCATAAACCTCTTATCCTTCTCCATCAGAGGGCAGACAGACTGAAAACCACAACCCCAGAAAACTAACCAATCTAATCACATGGACCACAACCTTGTCTAACTCAATTAAACTATGAGTCATGCTGTGTAGGCCCAGCTAAATGGATAGGTCATGATGGAGAGTTCTAACAAAATGTGGTCCACTGGAGAAGAGAATAGCAAGCCACTTCAGTATTCTTGCCTTGAGAACCCCATGAACGTATGAAAAGGAAAAAAGATAAGACACTGAAAGATAACTCTCCAGGTTGGTAGGTGCCCAATATGCTACTGGAGATCAGCGAAGAATTAACTCCAGAAAGAATGAAGAGATGGAGCCAAAGCAAAAGCAACAACCAGTTGTGGATGTGACTGGATATGGAAGCAAGGTTTAATGCTGTAAAGAGCAATACTGCATAGGAACTTTGAATGTTAGGTCCATGAATCAAGGCAAATTGGAAGTGGTCAAAGAGGAGATGGCAAGAGTGAATGTCGACATTTTAGGAATCAGCAAACTAAAATGGATGGAAATGGGTGAATTTAACTCAGATGACCATTATATCTACTACTATGGGCAAGAATCCCTTAGAAGAAATGGAGTAGCCATCATAGTCAACAAAAGAGTCTGAAATGCAGCACTTCGATGCAATCTCAAAAATGACAGAATGATCTCTGTTCATTTCCAAGGCAAACCATTCAATGTAATGGCAATCCAAGTAGATGTCCTGACCAGTAATGTTGAAGAAGCTGAGGTTGAATGGTTCTATGAAGACCTACAAGATCTTTTAGAACTAACACCCCCCAAAAGATGTCCTTTTCATTATAGGGGACAGGAATGCAAAGGTAGGAAATCAATAAACACCTGGAGTAACAAGCAAATTTGGCCTTGGAGTTCAGAATGAAGCAGGGCAAAGGCTAATAGAGTTTTACTAAGAGAACGCACTTTCATAACAAACACCCTCTTCCAACAACACAAGATAAGACTCTACACATGGACATCAGATGGTCAACACCAAAATCAGATTGATTGTATTCTTTGCAGCCAAAGATGAAGAAGCTCTAAACAATCAGCAAAAACAAGACAAGGAGCTGATTGTGGCTCAGATCATGAACTCCTTATTGTCAAATTCAGGCTTAAATTGAAGAAAGCAGGGAAGGTACGTCAAACCACAGGTATGACCTAAATCAAATCCCTTATGATTATACAGTAGAAGTGAGAAAATGATTTAAGGGACTAGATCTGATAGACAGTGCCTGATGAGCTATGGATAGAGGTTAGTGACATTGTACAGGAGATAGGCACCAAGACCATCCCCAAGAAAAAGAAATGCAAAAAAGCAAAATGGCTGTCTGAAGAGGCCTTACAAATAGCTGTGAAAAGAAGAGAAGTGAAAAGCAAAGGAGAAAAGGAAAGATATTTTCATCTGAATGCAGAGTTCCAAAGAATAGCAACAAGAGATAAGAAAGCCTTCCTCAGCAATCAATGAAAAGAAATAGAGGAAAACAATGGAATAGCAAAGTCTAGAGATCTCTTCGAAAATTAGAGATATCAAGGGAACATTTCATGCAAAAGTGGGCTCAATAAAGGACAGAAATGGTATGGACCTAAAAGAAGCAGAAGATATTAAGAAGAGGTGTCAAGAATACACAGAAGAACTGTACAAAAAAGATCTTCACGACCCAGATAATCACAATGGTGTGATCACTCACCTAGAGCCAGACATCCTGGAATGTGAAGTCAAGTAGGCCTTAGGAAGCATCACTACAAACAAAGCTACTGGAGGTAATCCTAAAAGATGATGCTGTGAAAGTGCTACACTCAATATGCCAGCAAATTTTGAAAATTCAACAGTAGCCACAAGGCTGGAAAAGGTCAGTCTTCATTCCAATCCCTAAGAAAGGCAATGCCAAAGAATGCTCAAACTACCACACAATTGCACTCATCTCACACATTAGCAAAGTAATGCTCAAAATTCTCCAAGTCGGGCTTCAAACAATATGTGAACTGTGAATTTCCAGATGTTCAAGCTGGTTTTAGAAAAGGCAGAGGAACCAAAGATCAAATTGCCAATATCTGCTGGATCATTGAAAAAGCAAGAGAGTTCCAGAAAAACATCTAATTCTGCTTTATTGACTATGCCAAAGCCTTTGACTGTATGGATCACAATAAACTGTGGAAAATTCTTCAAGAGATGGGAATACCAGATCACCTGACCTGCCTCATGAGAAATCTGTACGCAGGTCAGGAAGCCAAAGTTAGAACTGGATATGGAACAACAGAGTGGTTCCAAATAGGAAAAGGAGTATATCAAGATTGTGTATTGTCACTCTGCTTATTTAACTTATATGCAGAGTACATCATGAGAAACGCTAGGCTGGAATCAAGATTGCCAGGAGAATCATCAATAACCTTAGATATCCAGATGACACGACCTTTATGGCAGAAAGTGTAGAACTAAACAGCCCCTTGATGAAAGTGAAAGAGGAGAGTGAAAAAGTTGGCTTAAAGCTCAGCATTCAGAAAACTAAGATAATGGCATCCAGTCCCATCACTTCATGACAAACAGTGGAAACAGTGAGAAATTTTAATTTTGGGGGCTCCAAAATCACTGCAGATGGTGACTACAGCCATGAAATTAAAAGATGCTTACTCCTTGGAAGGAAAGTTATGACCGACCTAGACAGCATATTAAAAAGCAGAGACATTACTTTGCCAACAAAGGTCCGTCTAGTCAAGGCTATGGTTTTTCCAGTGGTCATGTATGGATGTGAGAGTAGGATTATAAAGAAAGTTGAGCACCAAAGAGTTGGTGCTTTTAAGCTGTGGTAATGGACAAGACTCTTGGGAGGCTCTTGGACAGGAAGGAGATCCAATCAGTCCATCCTAAAGGTAGTCAGTCCTGAATATTCATTGGAATGACTGATGCTGAAGCTGAAACTCCAATACTTTTGGCCAGCTGATGTAAAGAACTGACTCATTGAAAAAGACCCTGATGCTGGGAAAGATTGAAGGCGGGAGGAGAAAGGGTCGACAGAGGATGAGATGGTTAGATGGCATTACTGACTCAATGGACATGAGTTTGTGTAAACTCTGGGAGTTGGTGATGGACTGGGAGGCCTGGAGTTCTGCAGTCCATAGGGTCGAAAAGAGTCAGACATGATTTAGCAACTGAACTGAACTGAAGCTAACCAATGGGCCACAGAGGTAGAGTCAAGGCTGACCCAGGGTAAATTCAGGGAGTATTTGCCTTTGGATTTTTTCCTCTAGTAAGGAAAAGGAGCTTTAGAAAATAATTCCATAGGCATGCCTAGGGCACCTCCAAAAAATTAATGAGCTTTAGCAGCTGTTTCCCCCCAACTAACATAACTGAGTTTTTCTCTGCCTGATTTGTTAACAATACAGTGGGCAATGACACCACATAGAGAAAAGAAGCTAGTATACCCACACAATTTGGGGGAAATGTTGATTATTGATAATATCTCATCATTTAAGGTTGGTTGGGAAAAAATTGAAAAAAATCATAAAAGATATTGTATAACAAGATTATGCATAATAACGTGAGAGGAGCACAGTACCTCAAAAATCAGAAGGAAAAACTTACTTTAAAAATAAATGCTGCAGAATAAAGAAGGAGATTTTAGAAAGTCTCTGCTTTGTCTTGGCATAAAAAGTAAAAGAAATGAAAACTATGAAACAAGAGATGAAAGATGAGAGGATAAGACAATAGACTGAGATATAAAAAGGAATGAGCTGAGAGCCAGACAGAAGGGCAAAAGAAGCTGAATGAGATAAGCAGAAAATGAAAGGAAACAAAAGATACAATAACTAATTTTAAAACTGCTTTGAAAGCAGTAAAGAATCCATACTGTAAAAAATTGAATCAATGGTGTGAAAGCTGAAATTTTGAACTTCTTAAAGATTCTATTATTCAGCAACAATAAATTACATCGAGATTAAGTTTTAATCATTATAAATAAAAGATTGATAGAGGGAAAAATGAATGAAGACTATAGCAGAATGTGGTATATTTTTAAAAAATCTATAAAATAAGTTTAAAAATAATCATCCCGTTAAAAACAATAGAAAAGCCTGATATAGTTGAGAAACTCTTAAATATAATGAAAAAAAAATGAAAGTACATAGAATAAGCTAAATATGAGCAAGAAGAAATTGCTCATTTAAGACCATAAGAAAGAATGTCTAAGCAAATGCTTTTGAAAAGCTTACTGAAATACATAATGTTCTAGGAAAATATAAATTAATAAAAATTAATAAAAGCAATTTAAACATTCTATGATTTAAAAAAAACAATTATCACAAAAGACACTTAAATAGCCAATGTTTCAGATTCTCTACAAAGAGTTTACAGATTCATTTGGTATTATAGTTTCTTTGAAATTTATAAGAAACAAGTAATTATCTCCTAGAAATAGTTCCAGGGCATAGAAAATGAAGAAAGTCACATTAATTTGTTTCTAGAAGATAACAAAAACCTTTAGCAAAAACTGAAGGAGAAACTTAAGATAGAACTCATTTAAAAATATTAATGAAATACTAGCAAAACAAATCCAGAATGTTATTAGTCAAGTAATAACAGCATATCCACCTGGGGTCGATTCCAGTAAGATTATAAAAATTCAGCATTAGAAAATCCATAAATATGGACTTATATATGAGAAACAAAGTACAAAATTATTGTAATCATCACAGGAGTTGTTACCATCTGAGCCACCCTCAGGGAAACCTGAAAAGACATTGGAAAATATTTAATAGTCATTCCCGAAATAAAGTTATTTCAGGTAACAGAAAAGTAAGATTTTTTAATACAAAAATTATATAAAGCCCTAAAAGGTGTAGTGATATCAATAGTAATATCAATATCTTGAAATTATCTACAAATTCAACTGAATCCCAACAGATGTGTGTCTATATGTGTGTGTGTGTTGCAGAAACTGATAAGCTGATTCTAAGTATAAAAAAGAATAAAGCTAAGCCAATATGGAAGAACAAAATTTGTGAGTTGTACACTAATGGATATCCACGGCTGTATAAAGAAAAGAAAGTGAAAGTGTTAGTCGCTCAGTCATGTACAACTTTTTGCAACGTTATGGACTGTAGCCCTGCCAGGCTCCACTGTCCATGGAATTCTCCAGACTAGAATGCTGAAGTGGATAGCCATTCCCTTTGCCAGCGGATCTTCCCAACCCAGGGACTGAATCAGGGTCTTCCAACATTGCAAGCAGATTCTTTACTTTCTGAGCCACCAGGGAAGGCCAAGACTATATAAACTTGCAGTAAAAAAGACAGTACAGTATTTGCAATAACATAGACAAATAAATAAAAATAACTGAATATGGAGTTCAGAAGTCAGGAGGAGAAGAGTGGTGAACTCAAAAAGTAATTAGGAGCCAAATCTTCTGGGATATTGTGGGCATTTCAAGACTTTGCCTTCACTCTGAATGAGATAGGAAGCCTGCGGAGTACTTTGAATATAGTGACAAAATCTTATTCATATTTTAAAATTATCACTATCTCTGTGCAACTGTAAGGAAAAGACAAGTTTTAGACTCTATTTGGCATATTTTAATACCTTGAAATTGTGATTCCTTTGAAATAACTTGGAGTACATTGGGTGTTTTTAAGTTAAAATAATAATTTAGAATATTCACATTCTTAATATCTTATAAAGTAAATTTGAAAATACTTTTTCCCCCTTTGGGTAGGAGAAGAGTGACATCATTTAATGGCTGTATCTCTGAAGATGGTTGGTTGGTTTAGTCGCTAAGTCATGTCTGACTCTTGCAACCCCAAGGACTGTGGCCTGCCTGGCTCCTCTGCCCTAGGCATTCTCCAGGCAAGAACACTGGAATGGGTTGCCATTTCCTTCTCCAAAGGATCTTCCTGACCCGGGAATCAAACCGGGGTCTCCTGCATTGTAGGCAGATTCTTTACCAACTGAGCTATGAGGAAAATCCAACCTCTGAAGATACAAAGCACTAAGACAAGGAAAATTTTAGTAACTAAAACTAAAAAAATATGTTTATTTAAAATATGGCTCAGGAATCTTCCTGCTATTCAGGAGACCTGGGTCTTATCTCTGGGTTGGGAAGATCTCCTGGAGAAGGGAAAGGCTACCCACTCCAGTATTCTGGCCTGGAGAATCCCATGGACTCTATAGTCCATGGGATCGCAAAGAGATGGACATGACTGAGTGACTTTCACTTTCAAAATGAATTTTGTCATGTGTTTAATTTAAATGTAAGTAATTTAACAATAGTTTTGTTTATATTTCAAAAGTTTAATGAAAAACCTCAAAAACACAGCAAAACTATTGAACAAATGGAATTAAGACATTACATGTTTCATATTTTCTAGAGTTTTGGGGGACCTCTTGTATTTAATTAGCCACTTTAATTTTGTTTCACTTTATTTTATTTTCAGTTGATTTCTATGAGGCCCTTATAGTTCAGGATATACTTTGAATATCTAAGGATGCTGAATAAAGCTAAAGAGTATCTTTGTGGCCTATTTAATCTAGGCCAAGCTGGGAAAACTACAAAAGTGAAGTATCAATTTGGCAATTCCTGTTTTTTTGAGGTACATGAAAATCTACATGTTTAAGCACTAAGCCTTCGAAGAATGAGACAGCTAAAGCCTGATATTACCATGTGTGCCTATCAGTTTCCTCAAGGGTTTTTATGGCAGTCATTTACTCATGGACATTTTGCAAATGAATAGTTTTGGTTTTTATTTATTAATAAATTTATTCATAACTTAGTAACTCCCTATATGCTAAGACCCAGGACAAGAGCATCATCTTAGAAGTCACATTCTCGTGGGATAATAAAGTTGTTCAATTGCTAAGTCATCTCCTACTCTTTGCAACCTTATAGACTGTAGCCTGCCAGGCTCCTCTGTCCTCCACTGTCTCCAGGAGTTTTTTCAGATTCATGTCTATTGAGTTGTTATTCTATCTAACCATTTCATTCTCTCTCACACCGTTCTCCTTTTGCCCTTGGTCTTTCCCATCACCAGGGTCTTTTCCAAGTAGTCATTTCTTCGCATCAGGTGGCCAAAGTATTGGAGCTTCAGTTTCAAAAACAATCCTTCCAGTGAATATTTAGAGTTGGTTTCCTTTAGAATTGAATGATTTGCTCTCTTTGCAGTCCATGGGACTCTCAAGATTCTTCTCAGCACCACAATTTTAAAGCATTAGGTTTTCAGAGTTCAGCCTTCTTTATGGTCCAACTCCCATCCTTAAATGACTACTGGAAAAAACATAGCTTTGACTAGACAAACCTTTGTTGGCAAAGTCATGTCTCTGCTTTTTAAATATGATATCTAGGTTTATCATAGCTTTCCTTCCAAGGAGCAAGCATCTTTTAATTTCATGGCTGCAGTCACCATCCACAGTAATTTGGAGCCCAAGAAAATAAAATCTGTCACTACTTCCACTTTTTCCCCTTCTATTTGCCATGAAGTGATGGGACTGAATGCCATGATTTTAGTTTTTTTGAATGTTGAGTTTCAAGCCAATTTTTTCACTCTCTTCTTTCATCCTCATCAAGAGACTTTTTGGTTTCTCGTCACTTTCTGACATTAGAGTGGCATCATCTGCATACCTGGATTGTTGGCATTTCTCCCAGCAATCTTGATTCCAGCTTGTGATTCATCCAGTTCATGCATTCTGCATATAAGTTAAATAAACAGGGTGGCAATATTCAGCCTTGTTATGTGCCTTTCCCAATTTGGAACCAGTCCATAGTTCAAGTGGGCCTTAAGAAGCATTACTAAGAAGAAAGCTAGAGGAAGTGATGGAATTCCAGCTGAACTATTTTGAATCTTAAAAGATGACGCTATTAAAGTGCTGTACTCAATATGCCAGCAAATTTGGAAAATTCAGCAGTGTCCACAGGACTGGAAAAGATCAGTTTTCATTCCAATCCCAATGAGGGAAAGAATGCTCAAATTATTGCACAATTGTACTCATTTCTCATGCTAACAAGGTAATGCTCAAAATCCTTCAAGCTAGGCTTCAACAGTATTTGTACTGAGAAGTCCCAGATGTACAAACTGGATTTGGAAAAGGCAGAGGAAACAGAGATCAAATTGATAGATAATGTGAATGATTAACCCAGTAGATTTTCTAAAATAAGCTTTCCAGCATAAAGAAGAGGAGTTGGAATTGTTTCTTAATCAGGGATGAGCTTGACATATTCTGGAATAGTGAAAAGTTTGATGACTTTAAGAACTTGTTACATTTGAGGAACAGTGAAAGCTTTTCATATAAGTTGTACATATATATATATATATATATATATATATATATATATATATGGATATAAGATATATATATGCCTTATTGTTTCTATCTCTCTGCAGAACTTTGACTAATACGATACTTTTATATTAAGCCAAAAGTTCAAGACAAAAAGATATCCATACTGTAATGATTCTACAAACCTCTAAATACAATAAAAATGCATATCAAAGTAGCCAGAAAAAAAAAAATAACTACAGATGAACAGTAATTAGTGTGATATCTGATTTCTCAAAGGCAACAAGTAAATTGAAAATAAATAAAATTTCCAAATAAGTAAATAAGAAATGTAAATCAATAAAGTTTCTTGAAAGTTCTAAAGAAAATAGCAGTAAACACAAGACTGCATATTTCAAAACTACATTCTGAAAAAAAAGCCATTATCAGAGAAAAAAATCCTGAATGAGTTCATTATCAACAGACTTTCACTCAAGGAGAGTCTGAAGAATATACTTTAGAAAAATAGAGAAGGGGGGATGGCAAAAATTGTCATAAAGGGAAAATTGCAACGTATTAGAAGAAATGGTGAGAAAAGTGTAAACTTGTTAACAAGCCCAAATATAGCTGACTTAACAGTAACAATGATGCCTAATATGCAAGCTTAAAAAATTTTAAAAGAATAATTTTTGATAGCCTCAGCAAATGAGTCAGAAGAAGGTTGTTAAGAGCAAAACTATTTTTCAGAATGAGAGTAAAGATATTGATGAGACTACAGGAAGATCCCATGGAAGAGGAAATGGCCATCCACTCCAGTTGCCTACTGGGGACTACAGTTGACCCTTGAACAACATAGGATTACAGGCGAGTACGTTGCACATGGTCTAAAATTCACCTGTAGTATAATCTGCCCCCATATCCTCCATATCAGCAGTTCCACACCTGCGACTTCAATAAACTGCAGATTCTGTAGTAATTTATGACATGTAAATCACAGAACACAGGACTTTTAGGGCACTGATAAAACTCTGTAGCATGTCATAGCTATAGATACATGCTATTATACCTTTGTCCAAACCAATGGTATATAAAACACCTAGAGAGAACTCTTATTTAATAAAACTGTGGACTTTAGGTGACTGCTGTGTCAATGTAGGTGCATCAGTTGTAACAAACACCCCACTTGGATGAAGAATATTGTGCATGTGGGGAGTGGGGACAGGGACAGGGGGTCAATAAGCAAATCTTTGTAGCTTCCCCTCAGTTTTACTGTGAACCCAGAAACTGCTCTAAATATAAAGTTTAAATAAAAACCAAATCAACTCCCTTAAAAAAACTAAGAAATTAACATTGCTACAATACTGCTAACTCAACCATAACAACAACAACAAAATTCTGCACTTATATAGAACAGTAAGAACAGGCATGGTTCAACAGTATAGAACTCGCCTGCAATTCAGGAGACACCAGTTCGATCCCTGGATCAGGAAGATCTTCTGGGAGAGGAAATGGTAACCCACTCCAGCATTCCTGCCTGGAGAATCCCATGGACAGAGGAGCCTGGCGAACTACAGTCCATAGAGTTGCAGAGTCAGATATGACTGAGCACACATGCATGTATAATACAACAAGAACTACAAATAAATGCTACAAATATGTAGTATTGACTATTGAAAAGGATCCACATGTAGGTGGGTCCAGGCAGATCAAAACTATGTTGTTCATAAATCAAATGTATATTGATTTATACGTGTATACAAACGTTTCTAAGAAAAGAGACTACAGCATGTACATTCCTAAACACAGGGAAAAGAAAAGAAGAAAGAAAGGGAGAAAGAGAGAGCACAAAATAAAGAGATGGAAATCTAGACATAATAGTAATTACAATCAACTAAAAAGGATACAATATTTCATTTGAAAGATCAAAAAATAAACAAAAGCCAGTGATGCACTGTGTACAAGAAACATATCTTCAAAATAAGTATTCAGAAGAAATAAAAATATGAAAATTAAAATATGATGGGGTCACAAAGAATTGGACACAACTGAGTGACTGAACTGAACTGAACTGAATGGTTAAGAAAATGAACAACACAGTAATTTGAATGAGAAGATTAATATAATGGATAATTAAATTATAATAAAGCAGCAACTGTAAAGATATAGTGAGAACTCTAAAGGGTAGCCAAGGGCAGAAGAAGAATATGCAAGGGAGAGCTGGTTTGAAAGATGAAAGAGCACCCCAAGGCTGGATATCAGACCTCACTGAAGGTGTGCATGCAGCCCATGGGTTGTGCAGGATTTCTGGAGCCAGAACTGGATTGCCATGGTGCAGAGTTCCCAGAATGCCTATTTCACTTAAAGCAAACACTAGTGGAGCAGAAGGAGTCAGTTGCAGGAGATGCAGTTATGACTGTGTTGATAGGTAGATAGTGTCTTTGCACCCATGGAACTTACAGTTTGATGTTTGGCCCTCTTATAAGAGTAACAGTGTAACACACAGACATAATATTCTCCCCTTTAGGGAAGACAATATTTCAATTATCCCATAACTTTTCTCTTATTTAGTTTAAACATTACAACTTTTACTTTCCACTGAATCAACTATCTCTCTTTAAACACCTCTGCTTCTCTCCTTTGAATCATCTCTAGGATCGTTCATGTATCTTCAGAGCACTGGATGTGACAGAACACTCAATTAAAAGAAGATTGGCATTCTTATCATGCTCATTCTTGAATGACTCATCCTTTAATGTATTTAGAAGTATGTTAACTTCTGTCCAAGCAGTCTACATTTGTTCTGGAGTTTGTGCTTTTTAATCCTACTCTATCCTATACATGTAATTTTAATGGGAGAATTCTTGTTTTCTCCGCTAATCGAAATTCTAAGCAGAACAACTCCAAAGACGCTTAATGTGGGGGACAGACTTAAACTAGCATATACCGCTAGCCCAAGGTGATTGTCAGCTGTTGCCTGGTGCTTGCCTTCAAGCTATGCATATGAAACTAAGAATGGGAAATATTCAAAAGGTGGACTGGCTAATCAGAATGTCACATGGAAAAGAATTGAAAACCTTCCTAAAATCAAATTCTATTACTTCTTTTATGTCCCTTTGTCTACATGAACTATCTGTGAGATTACAGCACATCTTTCAGAATTATATGTTGTGTCTCAGACTCTTCTGTGATCACTACATTGTGTACTAATCATTCTGTTATTTTCAGTCATCACACTGAAACTGCCCTCAATATAACTTAGAGAACCAATTTTTCCTTCCTTTTAAAAGAATGGAAATAACATTCTGTTTCCTAATTCTTTAATGAACTAGTGAAACAATGGGCTTTTATCATTTCCCATGTTTCAAATTATTTTTAGGGGAAGCTGCTAATTAAAGCAGTTTGGAGCTTCTCTGGGGGTGCAGTGGTAAAAAATCCGCCTGCCAATGCAGGAGACTCAACAGACTCAGATTTGATCCCTGGGTCAGGAAGATCCTCTTGAATAGGAAATGACAACCCACTCAAGTATTCTTCTCTGGGAAATCCCATGAACAGAGGACCCCGGCTAGCTACAGTCCATAGCGTCAAAAACAGACACTAACGGAAGTGACATAGTACACACTTGACATTGCATGTAAGTATTGTCATACTCATTTTAAAGTGAGGAAATTGAAGTTCATAAGTTCAAGAAACTTGTAAGTGATGGAGCTACAGAGTCACTTGCTTTCTGTCTTCCAGATTTCCATTTTCATATTACTGTTACTAATTTTTCCTCACACCTTTTTACCACTTTCACTTAAAATATTGGAAGAATGTGTAAAATGTTTGTCACAGCTTCTGAATTAATTGCACATAGACAGCAACTATATTATTTTTATTCTTAAACTTAAAACACTTAAAATGTTATTCAGAATTAATTTAATATTTTTATGTTATAGAGAGGTATATTTCATCCACCTTCAAGAAATATCCATCAATAGAGATGCAGATGTTGAGAATTACTTGTGGACACAGTATGGGGAAGGAGAGGGTGGGATGAATTGGGAGAGGTGTGTTGACATATACACAGTACCATGTGTAAAACAGATAGCTAGTGGGAAACTTCTGTATCATACAGGGAGATCAGCTTGCTTCTCTGTGTTGACCTAGAGGGGTGGTATGAATGGGAAGGTGGAACGCTAAAGAGGGAGAGGATATATGTATACATATAGCTGATTCACATTACTATAGAGCAGAAACTAACACAACATTTTAAAGCAATTATAGTCAAATTTAAAAAATAAATAAAATTTTAAAAAGAGACATTCATTAAACAGTTATTCAGCATTTTGCAGAAATATCTTGCATGCGTGCGTCTGTGAATGCTGTGACTTCAGCCGTGTTTGACTCTTTGCGACCGTATGGACTGTAGCCCACCAGGGTCCTCTGTCCCTGGGATTCTCCAGGGAAGTTCTGCAGTGGGTTGTCATACCCTCCTCCAGGGGATCTTCCTGACCCAGGGATTGAAATGCATCTCTTACGTCTCCTGAATTGGCAGGTGGGTTCTTTACTGTAAGTGCCACCTGGGAAGCCCAGAAATAAGTAAGTGTAATACATGGGAAGGCTCTAACTTGCCTCTAATATTTCCTACTTAAGTGACTCTGGTTAAGTCACCTGCATTTCCTCTGAGCCTCAGTTTCCTCCTCTGTCAATCAGAGGAAGTGGGCTTAACAATCAGAGATTCATTTCAGCTCTAGGGTTCTGTATTGTTTCCTACTTCCTTCATTTAGACCAGTGAGTTGTTTTCATTACAGCCATAAAATGTGGTTTAGCTGGGCTTGATCTAAGCCAGCCAAACCACTGGATTTGTATGTCTGTGTTGACACAGCCAGGTGGAGGTCAAGGACACCAGTAACCGCCAGCAATACAGGACCTTTATGCTGATCTCTGCCTTTCTCACAGCGTGTGGGCCAGTGGAAAAGTGTATTCTGTATTTGATCAGTCTGAATAGAGCTATGTTTGGGGCTCTCATTGCTCTACTTAAGATTCTCTTAAGTTTTTGTCAAAAACAGTGACCTGTTCTATTTCATATATGAAAGCTTCACATTAAAAGAATATGAGGTAGCAAATATCTCTACTGAAGCTCTGTTGGCAGCTGAAATCACTGACAACTTCCTGGCTGTGATTCATAATCTATATCGGTGCCTTTGAGACAGCAGGCTATTGATTTTTCCCTGTCTATAATCCAAGACCATATACAGAGCTTGTTAGACATCTGTGGGAATATAAACTGAGTTTTGATACAAGTTAGGAAGGTTCTCTTAGTGGGGCACTTAAATTTTTGTCTTAAAGAAAATCCTTACACAACTGTAATCTTGGTGAGCTTTTTAAAAATAAACGATTCAATGTGTTAGCTTGCAGGCTTTGGGATAGAGGACACAGTGAGATTTGAACATTTCTTTTCTTTTTTTTTTTTTGCCCGGAGTTTAAATAAAATAATTTTCTCCAGTGGTTAAGACACCAGCTATTAAATAATGATTGGGATTTTTCTCTTCTTTATACCTAAAAATACCTTTTATTTGATGAAACTAATTAAGATGAATTTCAAGTGCATTAGGGAGATAAATGTAGGGCATGGACCTAAATAAAACTGCTAAAACAGTCATACAGGATGAACTATAAAGACAGTTCTGAAAAAAGTGAATAGGGCTTATACATATCAAAAACTAGGTGTCTATTTCCCTGAAAAATACGTAATTATTTCTAATTCATTGCATATGTTTCTTACCAAAAAAAGCAAGTGGATTTCTTTTTTTAAGTAGACATCTCAGAGAGAACAAAGGAAAGTATTAGGTTTTTCCATAAGGTATTTTCTTAAGTAGCAGAGTAAATAATGCTTATCTAATCCTATCACTTTTAAAAGAGAAGCCACATTACAAAGTAAAGTATATACACATAGAAATTGAAAGAAAGAGAAGGTATTCAGTGTATACAACTAATACTTATCCAAAGTTTATAAGTTTCTAGACAAAATTCACCTGAAATGAGATGAAAATTCACCTTGCACTTTTTATATAGTACTCATTCTATTTTTTGCCAAATGTTTTATTTTAATAAAAATAACACCTGATATTTACAGATGATACATTATGTGCTAAAATCACTTTTAAACACTTGACATGGGCAACTCACTGACCCTCACAATAATCCTGAGGAAGGGATAATGATACTATTATATTAATAAATATTGTACTATTAATATGCTATAACAATAAAACTATTATTATCTCCATTTCTCATGCAGACACTGGAGGTACAGAGATGTTAAATAGCCCTAGTTCAGACAACCAGTAAAAGTTGAAGTCAAGAGTCAAACCCAAGCAGCAGAAATCAGCAGATTACACTCAAACTGTTTGTCTAACTTCTCTTGGAATATTTTGAGTTACTTTAGGGCAAAAATTATTAATTCATTTTTGTATCATCTGCAGTACCTAGCATATTGCCTTGTACACACATTATCTATAAATAATTACAGAATAAATTGAATCATAGACAAAACATGTAAGGAAAATAAAATTAATTTAGATAAAAATTAATCCATATGAAGACCCTGCACTTAGAATAAAACACAGCACTAAGAATAATGCTTTTCACTATTTTTTTAACCAGTGCTCTATTTCAGTCAAGCCTTCCCTCTTAATTTGTCTGGTTTCTGCAAATCCCCTAGATTATATTAATAATACATTCTTTGAAGTTGAAATAATAGGAAAAATGGGAATTGTATCCCAAATATTTTAAAATTTATTATCTTATACCCTGGCCTCAAGTCACTTATTTAGCTTCTCCACACATACACCCTCATATGTACACTTTAGTTTTACTAATATATTTATAAATCTTTTACAACTATAAAAGATTTATAAATTATCTGTTGAGAATAATCGCACACAAAATATCTTAATGCTTAAAATCCATTTTGTATTTAAAAAAATTGTGAGTGCCATAAAGTAAAAAGCTAGCAGACAGTTGAAATTCATCAAAAGACTGAACAGAACAATTGGGCCTTCATCTAAAAAGATAATTCTCTTAATGCAAGAAAAGAGTGAACTAGGGGAAATAATAACAACAACAGCAACAATTGCACAGCAGCAGAAAGAAAATGAATGCTTCTAATTAAAAGCCAATCTCTGAAAATCATTCACCACTGGGACCAGGAAAAATAATTTTAGAAAACTATTTTAAACTCTCTGCAGGACTTAGGAAAGCTCAATGAAATAGATGTGTAAAGCCGTAATAAAAGGATGAATTAAAATGAAAAGACCAGTTGATGTCACGAGGAGAAATAAATGTGAGATTTAAAAAAAATATATGTATATATATATACACACCTGAATGAAGAGAAAGACTATAGAAGCAGAATTAAAATCTTAATTTGAGGCAATGAAGACAGAAATAGACATATAAAAATAATGATAAAATATATTTTGTAATCTAGTTGAAATAAATTTGAAAAACCTACCTAAATTAAACATATTGAAATATATGAAATTCCCAAAGTGACAAAAATAAAAAGGAAACCACAAATAAGTTACAATAAAAACATTGAAGTAAAGAAATAAAAATCCTAGGGTACCATGAATTTTTAGGTGAGTGTTACAAATTGTTAAGAAATAAATAATCCCTGTTTTATGTAGCTACAAAAAAGGCATAAAAATCATAAAAAAAAATTTTATCTAACTTAACCCTCTAGTGTTGATGGGGGAAAAGGCATGATAAAACAGTAGTTATCCCAGAATTAGAACCAGTTGAACATCAGAAAGCTATCATTGGGATTCATCATTATAATGAACTAAGAACAAAATTTATATCAATAAATACTATAATTACTATATTAAAATACTAAGTATGTATAACTTGAAAATCTAAACTTTTAAAAATTATAGTTTTGTAAACTTTGAAACCTAGTTATGATTTAAAATAGCATAGCATATGAAGACTGCAAAAAATGAGAGAGAAATTCCTCAAGGTCATTCCACCAAAATTTGAAGCAAATACATTTAATGAGGAAATTTTAGTCACATTCCATTTAAGATGAGGGTAAAGACAATGGTGAAAACGACTACTATTCTTTCATTATAGCATTGGAGATTCTGTCTACAACAACGAGAGAGAGAGGTTAAATAAGTGGAATTCGAAGTGAGAACCACGAGTTCTTTTCAGTTCGTACCACGTTTGTGAAAGAGAATGGGCTGCTTATTCTCTGAATGCTGGAGAACTATTAAGGAAAATATGGAACTAAGGAAACAGCAACTATAAATCTCTGAGGTCGTAGATGGCTCCTCTGAACTGGTAGAATTGGGAGAGAGGGTTTACAGTTGTTGGATGTGGCCCTGAAGTCTGTACAACGCACAACTCCAGAAGGAGTTATTTGCATAAGCTAGCTTTAAGTACCCTAGAGGCCCCGGGGGAGTGGCTGCAACTTGGGGCAGAGGCAAGAGGCTGGATGAGAATGCTCTGGTAGCATCAGTCAGAGAGAAACTGTCTGATTATTTTCTCTTTTCTTTCATCCACCTTTGGCTTATGCCAACAATTGACTTCTCCATTCCTACAGCAATATTTGATAATGGTGTATACCCCTTGTGCAGCTGTGGGGAAAAAACAATTTACCAGGGTGAGAAGTTGGGCAAAACAAGATTTTTGACCAACTTCTTGGGCATTCATTCCTTTACCCCTCACTTCCAGGAAGTCAAGGTGGATAAAGCGTGATTGTTCTTCCCAGTGTTATTCTCTTCAGGTGACAAGAATATTAACTGGAATTCTGTCATGTGTAGGCATTGCCACACTGCAGGTCAACTCTTTCCTTCTGGACTCACCAGAGACTAGGATGTGGCCTTATAACTTCCTTCAAACACTTTCAAGGACAGAGAAGCCTACAGCCTGCAAAGAATCTACCCCCACAATCCAAGTATTGAGACACAACAAACTAAGCAAAATGTAGGCTCGAAAGCAGAATCACTGCAATAGATGGACCAAGAATATAAAAGAAATTAAAAATTTACTAAAATAGATATAAAAAATTAGCAAAGTAAATCTTTTATTTAATTAAATAAACATTAACAAAAATTTTACATTTAAGATTTAAAAATAAATAAACCAATAGGTATGAAAATTATGTATAAAATATTAGGCAGTTGATATGATCAGTTCAAACTGTTCTTATTTGCAGAGGATATGACTGTCTACTTAGAAAGCCCAAGAGAATAAAGGAACTAATAAAACAAATAAGAGATTTCATCAAAGTTGTCAGGTACAAACTCAGCCTACAAAAATTAACCATCTAGAAATTATAACAGATAACAAGATTTTTTAGAAACAAACCTAACCACAAATTCGCATGTCCTTGATGATGAATATGTTAAGATTATTAAAGGACATTAAAGAAGAACTAAATAAATGAAAAGAGACATGATGTTCATGGTTGGCAAAACATAGCATAATATAGACATCAATTCACACCAATTAGTCTATAAATTAAACTAAATGACAATAAATACCCTAACTTGGTTTTACTTCACAAGCTGATTCTAAAATTTATGTGAAGAATAAACTTCATCAATAGAAGAGATGAGCCAATAACTAAATTAAAGGAATATAGTTTGCTTATTGGATATTAAAATACATTGAAAAGTTAAAACAATAAAAGATGAGGAAGCTATTTGTGTTGGAAGAAATAAATATATCATTGAAAGAGAAACTGATATTGCATGATAAATTCAGCAGAAATATACAAATTACTTAGTAGATGGTATGGGGAAAACTGGCTCACTAAAGAAAAATAAAGATGATCTATACTTAGATAAAGTTAAATATTTTAAGTGAATCCATGACTTCTATATGGTAGATAAATGGAGGTCCTTTTGACCATGGAATAAGAAAAGATTTCTTAATCAAGACTCAAAAATCACAAATCAGTTGGGTAAATGTATTGTTACTTCTTCTCAAAACGCATGGCTTTAGTTTCAGAACTTGGATCATAGGTAAATTTAAAGAACAACCAAAAGTAAACAAATATCTTTTTGTGATGCCTAAAACTTACAGACAAGTATGGCTCAGTCTCTGTGGGGTCACTGCTCTTTTCCCCTGGGTACTGGTAGGCACAAGGTTTTGTTTATGCCCTCTAAATCTCTGGAAGGTATGAGGTTTGTCTTTAATGTGATTGTGCCCCTCCCATCATCTTGTTGGAGAAGGAAATGGCAACCCACTTCAGTATTCTTGCCTAGAAAATGCCGTGAATGGAAGAGTTTGGTGCAGGCTACTGTCCATGGGGTCGCAAAGAGTCGGGCATGACTGAACAACTTCCTTTTCCTTTCCTTTATCATCTTGTTAAAGATTCTTTTGTTCTTGGATGTGGGGTATCTTTTTCTGGTGGGTTCCAACATCCTCCTGTCAATGGTTGTTCAGCAGCTAGTTGTGATTTTGTTGTTCCTACAGGAGGAGATGAATGCATATTCTTCTACTCCACCATCTTGGAGTCTATTCTCTAAAGCATTGACCCCAGGCTTGGCGTATGGAGATGGCTGATTTGATTGAAGCTAAGAATGCATGGCTGCCTTGAGCAGCAGATAGATTTAAAAAGAGAGAGAGAGAGAAGTAGCAAGAATACACAGAAGAACTGTACAAGAAAGGTCTTAATGGTCTGGATAACCACGATGGGATAGTCACTCACCTAGAGCTAGACATCCTAGAGTGTGAAGTCAAGTGGGCCTTAGGAAGCCTCACTATGAACAAAGCTAGTGGAGGTCATGGAATTGTAGATGAACCATTTAAAATCCTAAAAGATGGTGCTAATAAAGTGCTGCACTCAGTATGCCAGCAAACTTGGAAACTCAGCAGTGGTCACAGGACTGGAAAAGGTCAGTTTTCATTCCAATCCCAAAGAAAGGCAATGCCAAACAAAGAACGCTCAAACTACCACACAATTGTGCTCATTTCACATGCTAACAAGGTAATGGTCCAAATTCATCAAGCTAGGCTTCAACAGTACATGAACTGAGGATTTCCAGATGTACAAACTGGATTTACAAAAGGCAGAGGAACCAGAGATCAAATTGCAAACATCTGTTGGATCATGGAAAAAGCAAGAGAATTCCAGGGGAAAAAAAAAAAATCTACTTCTGCTTCACTGACTATGCTAAAACCTCTGACTGTGTGGATCACAATAAGCTGTGGAAAATTTCTAAAGAGATGGGAATACCAGACCACCTACCTGAGAAACCTGTATGCAGGTCAAGAAACAATAGTTGGAACCAGACATGGAACAATGGACTGGTTCAAAATTGGGAAAGTAGTTTGTCAGGCTATATATTGTCACCTACTTATTTAACTTCTACACAGAGTATATCATGTGAGATGCAGGGCTAGATGAATCACAAGCTGAAATCAAGTTTGCCAGGAGAAATATCAATAACCTCAGGTATGCAGATGACACCACTCTGACAGCAGAAAGCGAAGAGGAACTAAAGAGCCTCTTGATGAAGGTAAAAAAGGATAGTGAAAAAGCTGGCTTAAAAGTCAACATTCAAAAAACTAAGATCATGGCATCCAGTCCCATCACTTCACGGCAAATAGATGGGGAAAAATGGAAACAATGACACAGATTTTATGTTCTTGGGCTCCAAAATCACTGCAGAGGGTGACTGCAGCCATAAAATTAAAAGACAAATGCTCCTTGGAATGAAAGCTATGGCAAACCTAGACAGCATATTAAAAAGCAGAGACATGAAAAAGCAGAGCTATGGTTTTACCAGTAGACATGTGTGGATGTGAAATTTGGACCATAAAGAAGGCTGAGCACCTAAGATTTGATTTGAACTGTGGTGCTGGAGAAGACTCTTGAGAGTCCTTTGGACTGCAGGGAGATCAAACCAGTCAATCCTAAAGGAAATCAACCCTCAGTATTTGGAAGGACTGATGCTGAAGCTGAAGTTCCAATACTTTGGCCACCTGATGCGAAGAGCTGACTCATTGGAAAAGACCCTGATGCTGGGAAAAATTGAAGGTAACAGGAAAAGGAAGTGGCAGAAGATGAGATGGTTATCACTGATTCAATGGAAATGAATCTGAGCTAACACTAAGAGATAATGGAGGATAGGGGAGCCTAATGTGCTACAGGCCATTGGGTCCCAGTAGGACATGACTTAGTGACTGGACAACAACAAATATTAGTGCAACTTTATTCAGATTACTGATATTAGATTAATCTCAAAGACATGTTTTGTTGGTGTTGAGTAATTCTGTCCTCAAAGAAACCTTTTCTTTTGAAATAATTTAAAGTACTATTCAGAGAGATTGCATGCTCTAGAATGAACTGTAGTCACCTGTAGGTAATGTCATTTTTCCATAATGGGGAGAGAAGAATCTTTGTGTCTTAGATGCAGTTCTGGGAGAGAAGGAGGCTGAAGGATACATTAGGAATATTTTAAAACCTTTTTTTTTTTTTCTTGTATGAAGAGTTCGAGATAAGCCAGTGAAGATATATTTATTTTCATCCTCAAACCTGGTGGAAAGAGATCCCAAGACTAAAATCCCAGTGTTTTCCTCTTTTTTAGAGAAAACATTTATTGGGATCACATGAAAAGTTTGCAGGAAATCATACACATTTTTCTGCTCATCAGGGGATTTAGTATCAATTTCTTCATAGTCTTCTTCAATGCAGTTTTTGCTGTCCAATAAATCTGTATCTAGGCTTGCTGGTCAGAGATTTTAGTTTTTCTTTATTATTCAAAAATTTCTAGAACATCATGTGTTGTGAAAACAATTGCATTTAGTCACTGATATAATTAATTTGTGCAAGCAGAGAACTTCAATTATAAGGAAGCTCCATATGAAAAATATGACAACGTGGCAAGGGAACAGGAAGAAAGAATAAAATTTAAAAATACTCCTCTGTTGAAAGTTAATTCCCCATTTAAATTATTTAAGAATCTGAAAAATGTTTAAAGTACCAGTTCTTAGAAAAGATGTTGGCTTACCTAAAGATATAAAAATAAAGTGAAATTAATTCTCACTCTATATTTAAAATAATTAATATTCGTTGTCTCTCTTAACTTGGAACTTTACTTATTAATATGTGAATAGCCAGACATTTTTCACAAAGTTAACAGAGAATCAGTATCCGATGAACTCTGGATTCTTTTATCTTCAAGTGGAAATACTGGGATCTCTAGCCATTTTATAGTATGAATAACAAGAACCAATTCTGGAATATTATCCTAAGCTCATATATTTCTTTAATGGTCACTATGAAACAGTACCATTCACATCCAAGTCATAAATGTGGGCTGCTTCTGAATTTGTCTGCTTCACTGGGCACCAATGAGCAGAGCAGAGGGATTCAGCAAAGTTTCTGTTCTTCAGAGATTAAAAAGATATGCTTTGTTCTTTCTCCTCCAGTTAAACCAAAACATTCTCTTTCTTTTTTCTTTTATTTTTTTAATTATTACTTTTTGATGCACTTGAGAAATTTTTTTTTTTTTTTCAAAACTGAGATTCACTAAATGGCCGTGTTTCTCTATCCACTTCCTATCATGTATATATGATATCTAACACCTAATCTCTTTATAGATAGATGAATAGATATATCTTAAAGAAATGTTTATATATGTATATATATATATATATATATATATATATATTTATATACATACACATGAAAGTGAGCATTTCTCAGTCGTGTCCAACTCTTTGTAACTGTAGCCTGCTAGGCTTCTTGGTCCATGGAGTTGTATAGGCCAGAATACTGGAGTGGGTTGCCATTTCCTTCTCCAGGGGATCTTCGTGACCCAGGGATCAAACCCCAATCTCCCACATTGCAGGTGGATGATTCTTTACCAGCTGAGCTACCAGGTAGGTATATACTAAGTGTAGACATATTTGTACAGAGAGAGTGAAAAACAGACAGAAAGACAGAAAAAGAGAAATAAAGAAGCAAAGAACGCTGGTTCTTTCTCTCTTGTGGTCTTGATCTGCTTTAGGTATCTGTGAATGCATTACTACTGCTTATTGGCAACTTAAGTTTGGGTGCCTCTCCATAAACTGCTACCTCATTCACATTAAAAATCAATCTAATGAATTATTGATCCTTTGCTGCTTATCTAGGGCTATGCTGCTTGCCTGTTAAAGAAGTCACAGAAGGATTACATGTGGTACATATGACATAATTTCCCACATCAAGAGGCTGTGATCATGAGGATGTAAGCCTTATGTGCAAACACTATAACGAATAGCGCATTATGGAGTAATGAGTAAGATAATGAGAGCTAAATGAACCTCCTTCTATTCTCATTTTCACTGATTCCTCTTTTCATTTATCTCTCTTGGATGCTGCTGATCTTCTATTTTTCTCTTTCCTCATTTCTCTTTTACTTTGCGTACAATGAAATTCCATTAGTGACTTCAAAGGACTTTGTACTAAAAGTATCATGTGCACCCTACTGCCTCCAGTAGTTAAAACTAAAAAGGCTCAGACTTCCCTGGTGGTCCAGTGGTTAAGAATCTGCCTGCCAATGCAGGGGACATGGGTTTGATCCCTGGTCTGTGAAGATTCCACAAGCCTTGGAGCAACTAAGCATGTTCCCCACAACTACTAAGCTTGAGTGTTACAACTACTGAAGCCCACGACCTAGGGCCTGTGCTCTGCAACTGGAGAAAGCCTGAACACAGCAATGAAGGCCGGCACAGCAAAAATAAAAATAAATAAATAAATAAAAATTTTAAAAAACTCTAAAAAGACACATTAATTAACACCCCTGGTGTTATCCCAAGGCTTTTCCCTACATCTTAGTCTGTATCCTCTACTGTTTCCTGATATTCAACCCCCATCACCATCTTCTGGTTTCACTTTTGTTCTGTTCAATGTGGCCGCTTGTACACTCTTAACTTGGTGGCACTTGTATAATCATGGCATTACTGTAGAATAAACACTACAGAATTTGTCCCATAGTAAAATTATTTGTATATTTCTGCCTTCATATTGGGATATCATTACATAGATTACCTTGTATTGTTTTAACTATCTCATATATTTAAGAACTATACTTTATTGATGTAAGAATTGGGAATTTTACAGTCCTATGTTAATGCATATTTGCTTTTTTGATACCAACAAGAACGGTGCAGTGTAAAAGACACTGTAATGGGAACCAGGAGAAAGGGAGTCATCTTACCTCTCTTGCATTTCTGTTTCCTCTCATATGAACCAGGATCTAGACTGACTGATGATGAGGTCTTCTTGCTCTTATGTTCAGCGATCTCATGTGTGTTGTACCTTCCCTAGGGAGGCTTCTACACAGGACAGAATACTTCCAGACTGAGTTAATTTGACATTTCAATACTGTTTTCTCTGCCTTGGAATAGAAGTCTCTGCATTCTCTCTTTACGGAAATACAGTTAATTGGACCCTGCCCCTCCCCAATTGTGGTATAAATAGAGTTAATAGCACATGGGATCATTTAAGCAGATTTTTTTATTTTAATTTTTTTCTATCTTAAAATTTTACTTATACACCATACATATGAAAACCTATCACAGCAAACACTTGATTTCATACAAGTTAACATTTAGGTTGAAGCTAAATTTACTTAAGGTTAAAAAGTGAGTAAATGCAAGAAAAATTGTTGAATAAATATGTTACTGAGTTCAAGTTCATACTGCTTGACTAAGGGCAGGCCAATAAATTGAGGCATGACTTGTTGAGGCAAGAAATAGTGACTTTACTTGGAAAGCCAGCAGACAGAAGAGATGGTGGACTAGTGTCCCGAATTGTCTTGTCCAGGTTTGAATGCTAATTTCTTTTGTAGAACAAAATGAAGAAAAGTGAGGAGGGAAAATTAAAAGGTGGTAAGTTTCTGGTTCAGGCCAGACTCCAGAAAAGTGTTAATTTCTTTTTTCCTACAGCCATTCACAAGTGGGTCTGACCAAAATGTTTCCTGTGAGCTAAGCAAAGTTATTTTAGCTTATTGTTTAAGCATGGGAGGCAGAGTTGCTAGAGATGGGCCATCGTGTATACTTTAAGCTATAGGCAACACCTCTTTACTGATTATCTTGTAGCAAAAGGCATAGAACACAAATGTTAAGGTAAAAGAAACCAATGCAATGCAGAGTAGGATTAGTTCTGTCCTATGACAAATTCACTTTATATACTCAATCTCAGTGATAGTTGTATATGGCAAAACCTGAAGGCACTTTACAAAAATCTGCAGACTTGGAAACTTGGCTACATTAGTTCTAAAAGGCCCAAGCAGATCATAGCAGGTTGGCTTTTTGTAATTTTGTACTTTCTTCCATACGTATCCCAAGGTGGCTTAGTGGCAAAGTACCTACTTGCCAAGCAGGAGACCTGGGTTTGATCCCTGGGTCAGAGAGATTCCCTGGAGAAGGAAACAGCAACTGGCTCTGGTATTCTTGCCTGGGAAATCCCATGACAGAGAAGCCTGGAGGGCTACAGTCCATGAGGTCGTAAGAGAGTCAGATACAACTTAGTGACTAAACAACAATAGCAACTTTCTCTTACATCCCTCTAATGCCACTTTCCAAAGTCTTGGAGATCATCTTTGCTCTTTAATGTTCACCAATATTTCACCAAGACACATAAGAGTGTGTTGATGATGTTTGTTTTGCCTGTTTGTATGTTTGAATTTATCATTATTAATATTCCTGCTAGCTTTGCTTTTTTGGAGAGTATAACATTCATAGTCCCTTCAACATTAATAGATTTTCTACCCTACTGAATTTTACTGTGACTTTGCCCTATCTCTAAAAATTGATCTGACAACATAGGCAACACCACCACACAGGAACTGACAGTCAGTGACAGTTATTGGGAGGAAGTAGGGGCAATGGAATGTAACACTAAATAAAAATCTTTCTCAGAAATGCATCTGTAAGGCTACAAAAGCCTCCATTGTTTTAGGAAACATTGCTTCATTAATAGACTGGAGGCTTGAAGTTGAATTCAGCAATATTTTGAAAAATTCAAGTTCTCTTCATTAAATTATTTGTATCTGAGTTTTAAGAGATTTTTTTTAAAGGGCCATTTCACCACAACTTTTGTAGATATGGTAACTGAAATTCATTATCTTCTCAGCTCTATTCCGAGACCTAACTTTAATCAAAGGGAGTTTTATACTGAAGACATACAATTTCTATTTAATTAGATGGTCTAGGGCATATAGATGAGCTAATATTTCTAGAGGCATCTCTAAGGCTCTTTACAAGGGCCATTGTGTTTTACAGTGTCACAGAAAAAAGGGAAGTTAAATCATGATTTTTACTAGGGCTTTAGAAAAAAAAAAAAAGCAATTGTCTTGCATTGTAAACAGGATTATTCAACCCCTTCTGTCTTAAGCAAAAAGTATAAGGGAAGGTTTTAATTGGGTTATTACCTAAAGGTTCAGAATATTCTCACTTTTTGGAATATGGAAATCTAATGCATTATACAGGTAAGTTTAAAAATAATGTGTAGATGCTTAAGGAGTATTATAAAGCAAAAGGATCAATCTGATTTCAACAGTGGCTAAAGACAGTTGAACAATTTGGTTGAGTTTCTCAATTTTTACACTTGCGGGTTATCTATTTATGATACTCTGTTTAAGGTAATCTTACTAGTAAAAGATATAGAAGATACTAAATCAATATTAAATGGAGTTTGATAAATGAGGCTCTTTGCATTCCTCAAACAGTTTCCTGGACTTCCTTAAAATGCCCTACCGTTACTGTCATATGTGGGATGCTCACAAAACCAGTAATAAACATGGATGTTTCCTGTGAATGTTACTTGTTATCTGTCTTGATATTTTAATCCAACTGTTACTCTGATCATAATCACTTTGGAATTCTCTCTGACTTCTAAAGTTATGAGAATAAATCCAAAACAATGTTTATGAATGGGAGACCAATTGAATCTCTTCAGATTTCATTAAATTGGCCCTCAAGCATATTTCTTTTTCTTTCTTTATGTCCGACCTAAGATGTAATTTTGCTTTGATGGGAGAGCAAATGCAACATTTTTGGTATTATAATAGCCTCTGTTGTATTGTTATGCTCAGCATTGTCTTAATTTTACTAAAGATAAACTCAATCTTTTAGCCCAACAGGCTTGCTCACTTTAATCTTAAAAAAAAAAAAGTGGAATCTTTATTATGAAAAGAAAATTGGCTTTTTTTCCTTATTTAATACTAGCATAAAATATGGAGGAAACCTCAACATGTTGTACTAGCCAATAAATCAAGTCCAATTTTTGTGCACTTAGTATGTATCAACAGCCATACTACAGGAAACATATACAATATTTTCAGCTGTTAGCAAGCCACTTTTTGGTTTCAGAGATAGCAGTAAAGTATAATAAGATAATATTCTAAAGCAATTTATTACTGAAAATTAGATCACCTGGACAAAAGTGACCAAAGCTTTGAAATTAAGAATATGACAAGAACAGGTGGAGGCAACTTACATAGGGAGAGGAAATATACAAGAAAAGTAAAGAAAGAGGAATAGAGGTTTTCCCATAGTAAAGGTAGTAGAGCTGAGTTAGGGAGTGTCTCAAATGCTAAACTGACAACCACATCACTAAAAATGAATGTAAATTCCTTAGCACATGCTGGAAAAACTGCAGAACCACTATGAGGAAGTTATTACTGGAATTTGAATTTGCTTCCACTTGATGGTGCTATTTTATTACCCAAGATTTGCTAGCTAAAATTAATTGATTACATTTAGAAATATTCCAAAGTAAATTGTCTTATTTCACAAATAAAACAAATATTAACACTAACATATTGGCAAATCATCAGAATACTTAAAACTATAAAAATAGCGAAAGAGATACCAATTAAGTGTGAAAGGATAAGATATAAAATATAGAACTAATTACATCTGTTACATCTATATTTATTTGTTCCTAAAACAGACCTATAATATCTACCATATTTTTCTATAAAATTTCCCTTCCTATCATTTTTTCCCTTTGTGTTTCTTCTAGAAAAGCAAAGTTCATACCATTGATTTGGCTGCCTTCAGTTTCATCCAACTCATCATCTTAAATGGCAAATCATCTTTATTTTATTTTCCTTTAAATTTTTACTTTTGTTTGACTTGTATTCAAAAATGCATATTCATATCTGAAAATTTGGATAATGCAAAGGAGTAAAAAGGACTAGAAAAGTCAAAACTGGTTCATTGATTCACTTTTCAAATATTTACCCAACACTTTCCTCAGCACTGGCAACTCAACAGCCATTCAAATGCCCTAGCTAACCTCAAGTCACCAGCAGTCTAGCCGAGGAGGCCAACACACAAGCTGGTATTTCAAAGTGGAGTAATATGGACACCACAGGAGCACAGAGACCTGTGCAAGCTGGGTATAGGGAAGGTTTTCAACAAGAGGCAACATACAAACTGAATCTAGCAGTTTTATCTCTTTTTCTCTTCTTTCCTTTGTTGGTTTATAGGAGTCAAGTAGGTGTTTTGATTGAAAGTCAGGTGGTAACAGTTGGATTAAAATATCAAGACAGATAACAAGTAACATTCACAGGAAACATCCATGTTTATTACTGGTTTTGTGAGCATCCCCCATATGACAGTAACGGTAGGACATTTTAAGGAAGTCCAGGAAACTGTATGAGGAATGCAGAGAGCCTCATTTATCAAACTCCATTTAATATTGATTCAGTATCTTCTATATCTTTTACTAGTAAGATTAAATCAATCAAAACTTTTAAAATATTGGGGCTTTCTTGGTAGCTCAGCTGGTAAAGAATCTACCTGCATTTCAGGAGACCCTGGTTAGATTCCCAGGTCAGGAAGATCCACTGGAGATGGGTTAGGCTACGCACTTCAGTATTCTTGGACTTCCCTGATGGCTCAGCTGGTAAAGAATCCACCTGCAATGAGAGAGACCTAAGTCTGATTCCTAGGTTTGGAAGATCCTCTGAAGAAGGGAAAAGCTACCCACTCCACTATTGTGGCCTGGAAAATTCCTTGGAGAATTCTACACAGTCCACGGAGGTCACAAAAAGTTGGACATGACTAAGCGACTTTCACTTAAAGATATTGTGAACAGACTAACTTGAGTAACTACTTGTTTTTGTTCCTAAAAATTCTGGGGCTGATGGTAAGAGGCTGAGTAGAAATCTAAATTTTAAGGAAGGAATTCAATCAAAATGTAGAGAAACATACATTCTATGAAATACTGTGTCAATTTCCAACCATCCACATAGTAAAACTGTAGTTGTCTACATAGCTCTCTGTAAGTTTTGAGACTGGTTAATAGTACTCTAATGTATGAGAAGTACACACTACAAAACATGCTTGTTATTAATTCACTGCATTTGAAAAAGTAAGTATTAGTGCTTTCAGGGAACAAGTTAAAATCTATCTTAAGACTATTATGTTTCCTCTTGGCACTAAACTTGTTTACGTGATATCAAATTGAACTGTACTTTTTTATTCTTGCTCAAGTGTCTAGGAATAATCTGTAATTTCATACAAAACCAGGTCAATCAGTTCTGATCCATCCATTTCCAACTGATTGATTTTTCCTTAGTAGTTTTATTATGATAGCAGGTGTATCTTATATCAAATGTGAATATTTGGTCCAACAAATGCACTTCAATTTCCAAAATTAGGAAAGACTATAAAAGGAAATTTCAAATATCTTTATCATTAGAGAAAATTTAAATTGATTTCAACTATAATGTCAAAAGATAAAACCCAAAACACAAACACCTGAATTTAAACATGGAGTTTTATATATTAGAATAGAAAAGATTTTTTTTTTCATTTTATCTTTTCATATCCTTGGATTGTAATTTTACCATATTACCACAGAATCTTTGCCTTTGGGTTTCTAACTGCTTTCCAGAACTGGAGGCAACTTATCAGTCATATTTTTTAGATTGGAATAAGCAGACTGTGGAAAACAACGGGGCTATTTTGAATAATCACTGTGGCACATTGGAAGAATTGTTTGGGTAAATTGGCACAGCATTCACCAGTTCTGTTTATATTATTTGCCCGCTGATTTCGTTACTGTATTTCTTTTTGTTTAATATACAGAAATAAGCTCAGGCACCTGCAGAGAACCTCAGAATCAAGCAGGCCTCCAACTACAGAGAAGCAATTTGTTTGCATTTTCTTAATTCAAATAAAAATTTATTTTCTCCGGTTTTTCAAGGTATAAGGCACAGCATGCTCAATTTCTACAAAATTTCATCGAAATAGTGTTGCAGTGACAGCGTTGGTTTTTCAAGTAAGATTGCTCTGAGAAGAAGGAAAAAAAGCAGCATTCTTTTCCTTGAAAACACATGCATCTCCCAAGCCACCCAAGTGGGTCTGACTTTAGTTTCCTAAGGAACAGCAGCATAACCTAGTGGAAAGACCCTGGACAAGAGCCCAAAGATTCAAGTTCTCAAGTCTAATCTTGAGACTGCTAATCACTCATTCGGGCTCTCTCTAGTACAGGGTGAACCAGCGAACTGGTGTAATCAACTCACTGAGAGAAAATAGAAATTGCTTTTTGTCATTAAGAAGTGTATATGTCAGATGGAACTTAAAAACAAACAAACATGATCTGGTTAACATAGTCAAGTGAAATTATAAGTTTAATCATATTCTAAACATTTGCTTTTCACCTCAGAAAAATATTGTTCACCTCTATCTGAGAAACTCAAAACTGTGGATAAATGGCGAATATAGATTTAAATGAATTTTATTTGTCATAATAACTTGTGTTTTATATATATAACTTCTTTCATATTTTATTTTCTAACTATTTTCAGTGTGTATGCATATGTATGTGTGTGTAATATATATAATCACAAGTGTACACTAAGTCCCACAGTACATTTTCTCAAATTTAAACCTTCAAACTTTATTAGGTTAATAGTTAGGAATATCTTTTAACTCTGTCACTTAACACATATTATAATTCTTAGTAAATAATTTAATTTTATGTGATCTAGAAATTTAGTTATATAAGTTATTGCAAAATATTTGTCTGCATTGGATAGTACATTAAAAAAATGCAACACAAGTGAGGAGGAAAAAAGAAAAAAAATATGTATATTCTAAAGCTCTTTTTTAAACAAGGAAATAGATTTAGAACATTTATTTTTAATTGTATGTCATTAGAATTATTTTATAAATGCAAGACAAAAGTATAAGGACATTGGAGATTGAAAATGAAATTGGGTTGCAGTTCCAAATCTCAAATCCTATCTATATATATTGAGAAAAATAAACAGCAACATTAGCAATCATGAATATTCTATATTTAATCTATGAATCCAATTGAGATATATTGGCTATCTCATTTCTGGATGAAGAATTTAGGAGTAAAACATGCTACAGTATCAGCTAACAAATACAGCATGAATAGAAAAAGTAACTTTCAAATTACAGCAATCACCCTTGCCATTTTTATCCCTTTTGGATGGATCTTTAGTCCGTGGTTCTTAATTTCACTGGGATTAATTTGCTAGCATTCTGAAGACACTTATCTTATTTTCTGGAATTCAGAAAGAGATCAGCCTCCACACAATCTATTTCACTTATCTTTCAGAACAGCAGCACATGATGAAAGGAGATTCATGTTGAATGAATATATTTGTCATTGTCCATGGTGCCTAGATTATATGAATATGACCTAGATGATTTCTTTTCCTTAACACAATGGGACATACTTATGCATAAATAAATCCTATGCAATATAAGAACTATCCTTCTTACTAATTGCCATTTTTAGTCATAATTGATATCCTCACCTAGATCATAAGTTATTTGCTTTATAAGAAGAACATCTTAATTATGAAAGAAAAAGTTGAGCTTCATACAAACATTTTTTAAGTAAGCCATTCAAGTATCCATTTGAATTCATTTATTTTTGAACCCAGATTATAATTACAAACTTCCTTGCTCATTCAGTCTTTCTAGTTATGAAAATTAGTGTTATTGTGTGTGTGTGTGTATATATATATATATATAATTTATATGGTAGAGAACTAAAGGAAAGATAAATATTTCTAAATATTTATGTACTTCTTTTCACATAAATGAACCTGGTTTCATTGGGTTTTCTTCATTTTCTAGATAAAAAGGAAGAGAGCAAGTAAAAAACAAGCAGACTCAATAAAATATAAATCAGGGCTAAAATTGGGAAATCTTGATAGATGCAACTTCTCAGGAGTGACAATACAGGGAACACATTTCACTTTTAAACTTTTTTCCATTAGTTTTTTGACAGGAGTACACTAGTTCAGCTTTAATGAGATTCTAGTGTAAAAACTTCAGGGCTAAATAAAAGAAACAAATCAAAAGGACCGAATGATTGCCATTTAATGTGAGAGAATGAAAGTGCAAACAATCATTGTGTGACATCTAGCTGTGCTAGTCACGGCAGAATGACAGGTAGAACAATTCAAAGTTACTGATCTAAAGACGGAATAACAGCTTATATGTTTGAAGTGCTTAGAAGATGAAGAAATAAAACAGACTCTGAGATAAGACATGGTTAAACCTTTTAAATTCCATGCCCTATTGTCAGTATCATTTGAATGGTTTTGCACACATTTTTTTTCTGAAATCATGTGATTGAAGGAATTAATTTTAGAGCTTATTTTATGGTTTTATGCTCTAGGCTTCAGACAATTTTTAAACTAAATATAATATCACATATAATATGCTTGAATAATCAAAAATATATTTTTCTGGTTTTCTAGTCTGTGCTGTAAGAATTCACTTTTGGGGTTATACTCATAGGTAAACTTAATGCAGCTTTGATTTAAAAGCAGTCTGACTATTTCCACACTTAAAAATAGTATTAATTTCATCTTTTACTTATTTTTATTTTAGAAAATAAAGAAAATCACCAGTTCTTTCTTGCAATAAGCCTTTTTATAAGTGAAATAACCCATTCTAGTTACTGCTGGAAACAATAATCTGTAATTGCTGCTTTCAGTCCTAATTTGGCCTGTCCTTACTTTTTCATCTCAATCTAATCTAAACCTATTTGAGCAAATAAAATGATATTTACCTCATCCTCTGTTACAAGCTTTCAAGATTACAGGCTTCAGGAAAAATCAATACAAAATACCATCTTAGCAGCAGGTTTGTGCTCAGTAAGAATGCTAACTTTTTTCCCCAGTATTTCTGACTCTCAGCTATCCTGGAGTGAAAGCAGAACTCATACCATTAAAAAGAGAAAAAAGATTTAAAACAAAAAAAAAAAAAAGGGAAGAAAGAAAAACAAAACCACTTCAGTGATACACTTGGTGCTGGGTTAGTGGCAACTTTCAGCTTACAAGCCAAAGTGGAGTGTGTGGTCAAGCTCCCAACCTTTAACTTCTGTTTCTGCATGACACATCTTACAGAGTTCACAAAAAGGAGGTTCTTGACCTTGCAGAAGGTTTTTTCAGACTCAAATACCATCTTCATTTATTATTTATTTGCTTCAAGCAGTTGGGACTTGGGGTATCATCATACCTGACTGGTTGATTTAAGGAAGTGGCCACCTCTCTGTGGGGGAATCTCATGAGAATAAAATCCTATTACTTTCCAAAAAGATTACTTCATTTACTTCCCAGAATAAGCTTTTGATGAAAACATTAGAATGTTGAGTTTGTAAACAACCAGGAATTCTCAGAAGTATTGCCCTTTTTTTGATGTTTCAAATGGAAGCTTATTTTGGGTTTGTTTTTTTTGGGGGGAGGGGCAGAGTGTGGTACAAGGGAGGTATGTGTTTTGTTTTTTTTTTTAACTTAGGACTTAGTGAACACAAATAGGTTAGTTCTTGTAAGAAGACCTTGCTGGAATATTGAATTGTGGCACATGGATGTTCTTTAGTGGTCTAAAAAGTAGGACTTTTTCCTCCTTTTCAAACTTCTGAAAGAAATTTGCTCTTGCTTCTATTAATTTCTCTTGATTTTTTAGTAGACTTTGTGGAGAAAGTTTAGTTTGTCTCTATAGGGCCTTAAGAGGCATGATTAGAATACTTTAAAAAAGAAAAAACTATAGACAAAAATTGTTGAAAAAATAACATCATCCTTTTCCTCCATCCCTTATTCCAATAAGACAAGTGGATAAATATGTCTGGCAAATATTTCTCCCTAGGTATTATAACAGAGTGATAAACACTATAGAATTCTCAACAAATTTTTGAATAAGGAATATGTGTGATTTCTTCCATGCTTAATTGGTATTACTTTTAAGAATATCATATTGGATACAATTAAATAAACTACTACTTTAAAGGCTAGTAGTGAGAATACTATTCCTTTTCATAATATAGACAAATTCCATTATAACAAATACCATTATGGAACTGTTCCTGATTCAACAGTATTTGATATTAGAAGACACATTTTTCAAGATGTTTTTATTGAGAATTACTACTCTTTTTATAAAAATGATTTTAAAACTTCAAATGGTATAATTATACAGTGTCATTAGATTTTTATGACTCCTTAATTGATATTTATTGTTATAAAATTGACTAAATGCCATTTTCTGGTGACATATTATTTTATGTTAAGAAAAGCATGTTTTCAGTGATAATCTCAGGTTAACAATGTTGCAGCCTTAATTTGTTGCATAGTTAGTTTCAGGAATATTCAGTTCAGCAAAATAATGCAGTAAAGCAAAATAATCTTGATTATCCATTGGTTCTTGCTGTAATGTAATTTTACATGTGCATTTATTATCTAATTTCTAGGCAAATACATTAAAGCATTTTCAAAATTCTCCAATATGAATTTCTGTGCCATCGCTGAATAATCATATCTGAAAATATTCATAATGTAAAATCATATCCAAAATATTGGTTAAACATACAATATATCCATATTGAAAATTCTGAAACTAAAATATGGAAATTTTAAAAATTACTTAGAGAGAAAATATTATGGGTTTATAATTATTGTCAACCATTATATTCTCATTATTAGAATCCAATGGTAAGCAGAATAAAAAATATAAACATACATACACATTTTTTTATTTTATTCTGTGTATACACAGTGTAATCTCTTATTGAAATGCAGAGTCAATATAAATCCAAACACAGAATAGTAATTTCTGTGATTCTTTCTGAAGTCTTGATCTCATTTGACAAATTTCATCCCTGCATTATTTGAAGCAATCAATAAAATGGTTAAATCACAGGAACTTTTGGTAAAAATGCTGCAAGTAATACATACGAATTTTTCACATACCATAGTTTAACTATAAAGTCAGCCATTACTTTGAAGTCCATCATTTCTAAACTTAGTTGATCACTGTATCACATAGGCATAAAAAGTAGCTTTATATATTAAGGAAAATAACTATCACTTGAAAGACATTTTAGTGCTTCTGCATTTACTCTGTGCCATGATTTTGCTGTTGTTATAGAACTTATTCATCAAATGTGGAAAGCAGACAAAAACATAATAAAACCTGATTTTTTATTTCCTTTTTTTTTTTAGTAAAAGGGATGATCATTTCCTTTTCTTTTATGTGCTTTGATGGTAAAGCACATAAATAATATGTGTGGACATATATGTGTATATGCATATGTATTGTATGCACTTATGGATGCAGACACACTGTACATGATCAAAATTCAGTGGAATGTGTCCCACGTTTAGCCATTGCAGTGTGTACATAATCACCATATGATGATCATGTGAGTGTTACACATTATTTAACAGATGACGCTGAAAGGTAGCTAGCGGCTGTTCACATAACATTATCCATTTGGGATCATTGTAAACTAAAGCTTAGAATTTCTATTGCATGGGATATTGAACTCTTAATATCTGTTAGAATTTAATTTTTGTCCACAGCAATATTTTTAAGAACTGACTCCATTTCACAATATTTATTTCCTTAGGAAAAGAAAATATTTTTTTAAGAGTTTTCTTTTCTTGAGTTAATCCCAATGGTGGTCCAGCTAGTAAAGAATCTGCCTGCAATGCAGGAGACCCAGATTGGATCTCTGGGTTGGAAAGATCCCCTGGAGGAGGGCATGGAAACCCACTACTCTTGCCTGGAGAAGCACCATGGACAGAGGACCCTGGTGGGCTACAGTCCATGGGGGTACAAAGAGTCGGACATGACTAAGTGACTAAGCACACACATATACAACAGCTTTAAGACTATTTTTAAGCATAATTATCATGGCTTTGTGTACTAACTAAATTATTAATTCTTTAATTTCCATTCCATATTTACACTTCCTTGATTGTCTCAAACATTTTTTTCTTAAAAATGGTTGATTTAAATAAGTACTAAACACCCACTTGCAGCTTTCAACCGATTTAATTTTTTACCAGTTTTATTGAGAAATAATTGACATACAGCACTTACTTTTAAGGTGCACTAGCTGATATATTTCTAAAGTATATCTTATTCTTTAGGTCTTCTATTTTTCTATTTTTTTTTTCATTTTTCCCTTTCTTGGACTTATTTTGGTAAAATAGAGTCACTTGACTTGTGGAATATTCAACTGTTTCTTTGTGGCATTGTTTAACTTGTTCTTTTATTCTCAGCATTTGAATGGACTAGATTAAGATGCAATTATTTTAAGAAAGAACAATTTGTAGGTTGTGTTACATTCTTTCTGTTGCATCACAACATGAAGTGTATAGGGTTAGTTCATCTCATTTTGTGTCAGTGAACTATTAACACCTGAATGTTACCAAACATTTTTTTATGAAGAAAGAAGTCATGAAATCTCAGTGGTACACAATGAGAAGCATTTCTTTCATGGGTCTGTGAGTCACCTGTGCTTCAGCTAATCTATAAATCAGGAGAGTGGTTATATATCAAACTCTGATGTCTGTGAAAGCTCAGCTTGAAATGATTCTCATCTAACTTGGAATATCAGGCTTAATTCTTCTCAATAGAATGGAAAAGACAAAGGATGAGGAGGGGAAATCCATTAAATTTCTTGAAGCCTACATTTGGAACTGGCATAGTGTTTCCACAAATATGCCATTGATCAGAGCAAGTCATATTACCAAGTCAAGTGAATCTTGACAATAAAAGTGAAAACAAAGAGGGTTAAAGAATTGAGACCTTTCATTCAATCTACCAACTACAGTATAATATGTATTTATTAATATTTTACATCAGTTCAGTTCAGTTCAGTCACTAAGTCGTGTCTGACTCTTTGCAACCCCATGAACCGCAACACACGAGGCCTCCCTGTCCATCATCAGCTCGCAGAGTTTACTCAAACTCATGTCCATTGAGTCAGTGATGCCATCCAGCCATCTCATCCTCTGTTGTCCCCTTCTCCTCCTGCCCCCAATCCCTCCCAGCATCAGGGTCTTTTCAAATGAATCAGTTCTTCACATCAGGTGGCCAAAGTACTGGAGTTTCAGCTTGAACATCAGTCCTTCCAATGAACACCCAGGACTGATCTCCTTTAGGATGGGCTGGTTGGATCTCCTTGCAGTCCAAGGGACCCTCAAGAGTCTTCTCCAACACCATAGTTCAAAAGCATCAATTTATCAGCACTCAGCTTTCTTCACAGTCCAACTCTCACATCCATACATGACCACTGGAAAAACCATAGTCTTGACTAGACGGACCTTTGTTGGCAAAGTAATGTCTCTGCTTTTTAATATGCTGTCCAGGTTGGTCATAACTTTCCTTCCAAGGAGTAAGCGTCTTTTAATTTCATTACTGCAATCACCATCTGCAGTGATTTTGGAGCCCCCAAAAAAAGTCTGACACTGTTTCCACCGTTTCCCCATCTATTTCCCATGAAGTGATGCCATGATCTTAGTTTTCTGAATGTTCAGCTTTAAGCGAACTTTTTAACTCTCCTCTTTCACTTTCATCAAGAGGCTTTTTAGTTCCTCTTCACTTTCTGCCATAAGAGTGGTGTCATCTGCATATCTGAGGCTATTGATATTTCTCCTGGCAGACTTGATTCCAGCTTGTGTTTCTTCCAGCCCAGCATTTCTCATGATGTACTCTGCACATAAGTTAAATAAGTAGGGTGACAATACAGAGCCTTAATGTACTCCTTTTCCTACTTGGAACCAGTCTGTTGTTCCATGTACAGTTCTAACTGTGGCTTCCTGACCTGTATACAGGTTTCTCAAGAGGCAGGTCAGGTGGTCTGGTATTCCCATCTCTTCCAGAATTTTCCACAGTTTATTGTGATCCATACAGTCAAAGGCTTTGGCATAGTCAATAAAGCAGAAATAGATGTTTTCTGGAACTCTCTTACTTTTTCGATATTCCAGCGGATGTTGGCAATTTGATATCTGGTTCCTCTGCCTTTTCTAAAACCAGTTTGAACATCTGGAAGTTCACAGTTCATGTATTACTGAAGCCTGGTTTGGAGAATTTTGAGCGTTACTTTACTAGCCTGTGAGATGAGTGCAATTGTGTGGTAGTTTGAGCATTCTTTGGGATTGCCTTTCTTTGAGATTGGAATGAAAACTGACCTTTTCCAGTCCTGTGGCCACTGCTGAGATTTCCAAATTTGCTGGCATATTGAGTGCAGCACTTTCACAGCATCATCTTTCAGGATTTGAAATAGCTCAACTGGAATCCCATCACCTCCATTAGCTTTGTTTGTAGTTAACTTCCTTGGTGGCTCAAATGGTAAAGTGTCTGCCTACAATGCGGGAGACCTGGGTTCAATCCCTGGGTTGGGGAGATCTCCTGGAGAAGTTCCCTTCTCCAGTGGGAAATGACAACCCACTCCAGTATTCTTGCCCTCCCCCCACAAAAGGGGCTCAAAGAAATATTTTACATATCAATATGATAATGTAGGTATGCACTAAATGCATAGTAGTTCATATTTAAAAGGAGTATTTTAATTCCAATTGGGGCTTCTCTGATAGCTCAGTTGGTAAAGAATCCACCTGCAGTGCAGCAGACACTGGTTCCATTCCTGGGTGGGGAAGATCTTCTGGAGAAGGGATAGGCTACTCACTTCAGTTTTCTTGGGCTTCCCTTATGGCTCAGCTGGTAAAGAATCTGCCTGCAATGCAGGAGACCTGGGTTCAATCTGTGGATTGGGAAGACACCCTGGAGAAAGCAAAGGCTATCCACTCCAGTATTCTGGCCTGGAGAATTCCATGGGTCATGGGGTTGCAAAAAGTTGGACAGGACTGAGCCAGTTTCACTTTCACTTAATTCTAATAGAGTACTCAATAATTTTGTACATGTCCTGTAACAAATTTCAGGGAAGAGTTTAAGTAGAATTTCAGGTTTGGGTGTTGATAGTGGAACTCGAGCTTCAACCTTGAGTCTTGGGGAGATGTATTCTTGTCTAGTTTACAAGACTAGAGTAATGTATATATTACAGAGACTTCATTTATTTCTGATGATGCTAATTACTGCCATTTGTACTAGAACTAGAAAAAGCATAAAACAGAGGCTAGTTGTCCAATGATAATGAAGAGGTGTTCTGCAACTTGTCTGCTGATTCATCTTAGTGTTAATAGATCTGCTACTGGTACTCAGAATAGACACTACCTAGGGGGCAGGAGACTGAGCTTCCCTGATACCTCAGACAGTAGAGAATCTGCTGCAGTGCAAGAGACCTAGGTTTGATCCCTGATGAGGAAGATCACCTAACAAAGGAAATGACAGCAGACTCCAGTATTCTGTGCAAAGAGTCAAACATGGCTGAGCGACCAACACCCTTAACACTTAACAAGGGACAGAAGACGTGGGTTCAATCCCTGGGTCAGGAAGATCCCTTGAAGAAGAAACTGGCAACCCACTTCAGTATTCTTGCCTGGAGAAATCCATGGACAGAGGAGCCTGGTGGGCTACAGTCCACAGAGTCACAAAAAAGTCAGACACGAATGAGCAATTAAAAGACAACAAGGGGTTGGAAGGTTATGCTTCACTGTTTGGTTGTGTGGAGAATTGGGGTAAAAGCTAAAGTTAACATTGAAAGGACTAGGGCTAATAGTCCTCCTAATTTGTTGGGGATTGATCATAGAATTGCATATGCATATAGGAAATATCACCCTGGTTCAATATATGGTGACGTGTTGAGGGAATTTGCTGGGATATTACTATTGGGATCTTCCAATATATCGGGTAGGAATAAAACTAATGTTATTAGTGCTATAACTAGGAATAAAACACCTAAGATATCTTTCCAGGTGGTACAGTGGTAAAGAATCTGTCTACCAATGCAGGAGGCATGGGTTCGAGCCCTGGGTCAGGAAGATACCTTGGAACAGGAAACAGCAACCCACTCTGGTATTTTTGCCTGGAAAATTCCATAGGCATAGGAGCCTGGCAGGCTATAGTCTAGGGCGCAACAAAGAGTCGGACACAGCTGAACACAGCACAGGTTGTCAAGATATTTTTAATTGTATAGCTGGGGTGAAATGGAATTTTGTTTATATCATATGAGATTCCTGAGGGGTTGTTAGATCCTATTTCATGAGGGAATAATAAGTAGACAGCAGCTAGTGTTGCAATAATGAGGGAGAGGATGAAATGGAAGGCACATAATCATGTAAGAGTTCAGTGATGCTAAAGATGAATCATCAGGTTTACATAGTGTTAGGCTTATTTCTCTAATAAAAATTTCTCCATAAGTTTTTTCTCCCATAAATTTATCATCCATGAATGGTTATGATCTAGACACATTTTTTAATTCTTCAGAGATTGTAAAATGCTTAATTTCTGTTTTATCATTCCTGTTTTCCTTCTGCATTTAGCAATTAGAATTATTTTTTAAAATTTCCCTCATTGTTGGAAATTGAATGTTTGTGCCACACCAAAACCCATATGTTGAATCCCTAACCACCAATGTGTTGGTATTTGGATATGGGGCCTTTGGCGGGAGGGGGTACCTTGCGTTACAGAAAGTCATGAGGGTGGGGCCCCATGATGATATCAGTGTCCTTAAAAGAGGAGAGCAGAGAGCTTACTCTCCTTTTCAACAAGGAAAGGGCACGTGAAGCCATGTCATGGAGGCCACCATCTGTAAGATGGGAAGACAGTTCTCACCAGGAACCAAATTATCCAGCACTTTGATCTTGGTATTCCTAGCCTCTAGGCTGTGATAGATAAATTTCTGTTGTTTTATTCACACAGTCTGTGAGATTAGCAGGCTACTATATGCATCAACTCTTTCATTACCCAGTGTTCATTGGAAGGACTGATGCTGAAACTGAAACTCCAGTACTTTGGCCACCTCATGGGAAGAGTTGACTCATTGGAAAAGACCCTGATGCTGGGAGGGATTGGGGGCAGGAGGAGAAGGGGATGACAGAGAATGAGATGGCTGGATGGCATCACCGACTCAATGAGCATGAGTTTGAGTAAACTCTGGGAGTTGGTGATGGACAGGGAGGCCTGGCGTGCTGCAATTCATGGGATCGCAAAGAGTCGGACATGACTGAGCGACTGAACTGAAACTATATTGACACCAGGGCTTCCCTGGTAGCTCAGCTCGTGAAGAATCTGCCTGCAATGCAGAAAACCCCATTTCAATTCCTGGGTCAGGAAGATTCCCTGGAGAAGGGATAGGCTACCCACTTCAGTACTCATGGGCTTCCCTGGTGGTTCAGATGGTAAAGAATCCACCTGCAATGTGGGAGACCTGTGTTTGATCCCAGGGTTGGGAAGATCCCGTAGAAGAAGGCCTGGCAACCCACTCCAGTATTGTTGCCTGGAGAATCCACATGGACAGAGGAGCCAGCGGGCTACAGTCCATGGGGTAGCAAAGAGTCAGACGCAACTGAACCACTAAGGACACACACCACAGAAAACTATACTGCATACAAGAAAAGCAAAATAAATTCCTGATTATTCCTTGTATTTACCCATTTTCAGAATAACTAGCTGATGTTCTAGTAACACTCAAAATGAGCAATGTTATTTTTTAATCTAGTATTTTTAAGTTTTCATTTTTTAATGTATATTTGGTGTGTTTCAATTTATTGAACTCATTTAAAAAACAAAACTCTTACTGTTGCAGGTTAGGCTATATAAACTCACTAAACTACCCATTTCTTTTGCCATGAACTTGTCAGAATTTGGTACTTTTTCTCTCTTTTGAAAAAGTGAGATATCTCCATCTCAACTTGTATATTTCCTAACTTATATCTGGAACTAGCCACTTTTCAAGGCTTCTGGATTCCTTTCATTGGGAAACAGTGTTTCAAGACCACAATCTGAGTTTTAAATCTAGGAAATACCTTTGTAAGAGAATAAGAAAACACAAGTTATTACCAATTACAAAATTAAGATTAGAAAGATTTTATTTCTTAGATTTGTAGCAAATAACATTTTTACGAAATATTTAGATGATGCTACTACTATCATTAATACAACATGAAATTATGTTTATCTTTTTGGTGATTTAATAAGACTTTCTTGCTGGTATTTGTATTCATGTTTACAACTAGTGGTAAGACTAAGACTACCAACCTGGATTATAGTTGCTATCTATGGCCATGTTGATCCATGCAATAACCAAATTCATTACATAAATCTCATTAAATCCTAAAAAATTTGAGTTGGAAATCACCTAAGAGAACATGTAGTTTAATAAACAAACTACAATATGCAAGGAAGAGAAAGAAGAGGTATGTGCAGAGCAGGAACAGAGAACATATGAATCAAAATTCAATGAAGACTGGGGATAGAGGAAGAATTGATTACACAGCATCCTGAGGGAACTGTCAAGTGATAAAAATGTTCTAAATGTTGATTGAGGTGATGGCTACATGGGTGTGTGTTTTTATGACCTCACCAGGTACATTTAAAATGAACTAGTATTATGGTATGACAATTATATCTCAATAAAATTGATTTCAAAAATTCCTGAGGAGAAATCAAAATTGTTATGCCAAACATTGCCTTCTCAGACATGGTATCTCCAAACAGGGATCTTCAAGCAATTCTGCTGAAAACTAGGTCCCTCACTCTGCAGATGAAGTAAGTGGAAATAGGGGAAATTCGGGGAACATTGTTATAAAAGCAGAAGCTAATCAAGACTAATTTGAGTCTCCTGACTCCAGTTCAGTGCTTTGCCTACAATGAAAGCAAATTGAACTCACACTGGTTTCCATGTTTGTAACTAGAGTTGTTTTTCAGCATTATAATAATAAAATTGTTCAGAAACTGTTGTGAAGAGCAAGAAACCAATCTTGAACTATTGTCAAAGTTAACTGTTTTTTAAATCTATTTTTTATAGGAATCCATGGTTAATATATTTTTTAAACAGATCTTCATTTCTAGGTTGTTATAGAGTAAAAAGTTCCAAGTATCAAGTATCTTTCATGCATTTGGAAACATTATGCTGGCTTTGTCAGGAGGGGAAATACTTTCAAGAGCTATTAGAATGTTTTGGCTAAAGTAAATGGATTTAGAGAAGATTGTTAAATGGAGAGGAGATGAGGTGATAAATTAAATGTGAATGAGAGTATTGTGACTCAGTCTGAGAGAAGCACAAAATAATAAATGTTTAAACAAAACATCACTGTGCTTGATATATATATATAAATGTGATTTTAAAATAAGGATAATAACAAGTTGAAGAAAATATGTATTCCATGATAATAGAACCAATAACATAGTGGAATCATCTACATTTGTTTAACTGCTATTCATAATTAACATTATTAAACTATTAAATTTGCCAAAGCTGTTCCATAATTGTTAATTTGTAATAATATCAACAAAAATATATTATCCCCAGAAAATTTCTCAGGACAATCCTAAGTATATGCACGTTGTTGTTTAGTCACTGAGCCGTGTCCCACTTTTTGAGACCTGTTTTTAAGTTCTTTACATGCGGAGGGTCGGGTGCCCCTAGTTCACCCTGACCCACACCAGGTGGCACTCTGGCACCCATGGGAGCATAAACTAACCAGTTGCTTTGATGGGTTGGTGGAATTGGGATGTTATCAACTACCCCCTTAACAAACTGAACATTTTTTCACTAAAATATAACCATGGAAATAGTTAATGACTTCAAGCTGTCTTGAATCATCTCTTCAAACCACTTTACAATTTTTTATTGTGGTTCATACTAAAAACACTCTTATCCTGATACTTAGCTTTGATTAGGGATAAAATCTGGCTACATTTTTAGGGATGAAGTAGTATCCACTTAGTTCAAGTGTCTCAAACAGACCGGGACTTTTGCCAAACTTGTTCCACAGTAGTTAATTTGTAATAATATCAACAAAATATATTATCTACAGAAAATTTCTCAGGACAGTCCTAAGTATATGCACGTTGTTGTTTAGCCGCTAAGTCGTGTCCCACGTTTTGTGATGCGCAAGAACTGTTGCCCGCCAGGCTCCTCTGTCCATGGGATTTCCCAGGTGAGAATACTGGAGAAGGTTGCCATTTCCTTCTCCAGAGCATCTTCCCAGTCCAGCAACTGAACGTGAGTCTCCTGCATTGGCATGCAGATTCTTTACCACGGAGCCATCAGGGAAGCCCCAAGTATCTGCATGCGCAATCTAAAAGAAGCACTTATTTTTAACACAGTCTTTAAACTATTTCTGAAATTATCTCAGTAAATATTCCTGATATTTATTGTCTGTTAATATGTCTATTTGTTTTATTACATTGAGCATCAGTCTTTCTAGATATCATTATTCCAAATTCTGTTGAAAATTAAAAAAAAGAAACAACCTACTTTAATAACCTATTGCATCAAGACAGCTGCATTTTTCACCTGATTGAATAGCAGTTTAAATTTTACCATTTTTTTCCTCATTAAAGGCTTATGTTAAAAGAGTCTTATCTCTGGCACCTCTCCAAATCTTTTACAAATTCAATTATGTAACTCAAAGTATGGGGACTTCTGTTGCCCCTTAGAACTGGTGATATTTGTTTTCACCTTTCAGGGAAAGTGGATCAGAGATCAGCCTGGTAACATGTGCTTTGTACAGTCTTTTGTATTATAACCAAGACTCACTTTTTAAATATGAAAAGAATAATGCAATTAATACAGTATGATTAAAATCAGCAAAATTTATCAATGCTAAAGGTGTTTTGTGCTCTTTGAAAAACATTCTCCTTGGTAATAGGAGATTCTATCTCTCAAAAACAAACATAGGCAATGACAGAAAATACCATAGGTACCACAGTGCCTCTGGTCAGTGGGTTATCAGAGCAAACCATTTTCATGATAAAATTATTTAAACTAAAAAAGGCTAAATGTTTTGGGAATTTTATGCATACTAGCCCGAAGAGTATTCCAAGTAAACATTTCAAAGTGGAAAAAATTGAATTGAAAACTTGTTACTTAGGAAATTAGTCGAATCAAATTTCTGCTTTGGTATGTGGGGATTGGGCTTCCAGGTGGCTCAGTGGTAAAGATTCTGCCTGCCTGTGAAGGAGACCTAAGAGATGCTGGTTCAGTCCCTGGGACAGGAAGATATCCTGGAGAAGGAAATGGCAAGCCACTCTAGTATTCTTGCCAGGAGAATCCCATGGATAGAGGAACCTGGCAGGCTACAGTCCATGGGGTTGCAAAGAACCAGACACGACAGAGAAATTGAGTGAGCACACACAGTGAAGGGATTACTGCACCGGCATTTCATCTGAGGTTACAGCTGCACTGTAGTCTAAAAGAAATGAATAGTTTGGCTTCGATCTTAATTCTTGGAATTGTAGGACAGGACTTTAGAGGGGATATACTTATATGTCTCTATACATTGTCTGTAAGTTTACTGCATCCTAAAGTTATGACTTTCAATGACTTTCTTGCTACCTTATTTAGCAGTAATCACTTTTTTAGTTTTCTTCCTTGTAAAGTATCTAGTGAATTTAGAATTCTACTTTGAATTTGCTTTTGGCTTTCTTTTTTATTTTCCATAAAGAAGCTTCTGAAAGTAACTCCTTATAGTACTATATAGCTAAAGTACATTAAAACAAAAGGATGGAAAAAGAATCACTAAAATCTTCCTGAGAAATTTCATAACAATGACAGACATGAAAAACACTAAAGGTAACAGATGTTTCAATGGAAGCAATAGAAAGCCCAGATGTTTCGCATACTCACATAGTGGTAATTGGGCAAGTGAGGGTCATAGTTTCCTTTTTCTAATAATCATTATGCTCCCCTTATTTAAAATAATAATTTTAAATAAACCATGCTGGTGAGAGAAAGAAAAACAACAACCCAATAACAAGCTTTCTTACTCTTTCTCATAGTTTTGACAATTGAATTCCAGAATAAACAGATATTTATACAATATTGGTCTAAGTGAAAAAACTTTACTATTTCTGCAGTTATCATTTTAGACTAATATGAAGACCAGGCTATCACAATTAATTGTTCTGTAAAACTTATTCATTTCTATATGCCTAAGTTGGAGAAAACAAGTTTTAGAATTACTTAAAAATATTTAAGTAATATTTCTTACTTATAAAGTAACTAACAATTAAATAACTTATTAAAAAACTAAAGTTATTACTAATGTTTCTCTGGAGTGAAATAACAAAAGCCTTAGTCAATGAATAAAGTAATATATATATATAAATAAGTTATTTTATAAGGCAAAATTTCTGGCTGCTGTCTTGTATGTTCAGCTGATATAAAAGAAACAGGATTCTATAAACAGCTTCAAGTACTTAGACTATTTCACTTTAAGTTCTCTAGAAAATTTTTACTTACATAATTTTGTTATTATCCACTATTGAATTAGGCTAAAAATGCACAGCATTTAAATTTTCCATCCTCCTCTGTCCAGAAAGTCATTTTTTAACAAAATAATTTTCAAGAGATTATTGAATACATTTCATGTGTAATCCTTGATTTTTAAATGACTATTCTTGATGTTTAAAAAAGAAAGAACCATTCATTATAATATTGTGTGAACCAAAAAATTACACTTTATTTAAATAGAGCTAATATCAGGTTCTGAAATATAATTTTATTTTCTTTATGGAGTGAAAAATAAAGTTTTTCCTTTTATAGAATATGTATCCCAGGATAATTTCAAAGTATTTTCACTTAGAAAAGCTAGCTGCTATTACATATGAATTTTCAAAGCTTGCCAAATCTTTGGAAAGAATGATGAAAATTACTATTGCACGACCTTCAGATTTTCTTTGTTTCATAAAGGGCTAAGATAGCATTTTTGTCATTTTTCTTTCAACTCTGGTCTTTCATCATAAATATCAAAGCATGCAATTATGCTTTCTTATATCCTACAATGTTCTGCCTATTTTTCTATGCATGGTGAGGGTGTTTTCTCTCTTTTTCACAACTTTTATTTTGTTTATGAAAACAATCTCATAATTTGTTGAGTAAAATAAATAGAACATTAGATGGATAAAATATTATTAAAACAATAATAATATTTTTATCAAAGACTACATTAGAAGCTGAGATGTTGTTTTATGAGGCTGAGTGTCACATGCACCAAATTCATACTAAAATGATTTGACCTACAGAGGGAATTTTATGACTAATGTTTATTATGAGGGATAAGTTTGTCTAACGCCATGCAGTCCTGAATTTTCCTACCTTTGCTTTACTTCTCATATTGAATTTGTCTTCTAAATGAGTCTTATTCCATCTCAATATATATTCCAGATAATTATCTGGATCTATGGTTCCCAAAGGTTTATTTATTATACTTATCTTAAATTAGAACTATCCTAAATAGGTCAATGTGATAAATTGGCAATAACTATTTACTTCTAATAGCATACAAGATAGATTAAGGCAAGAGGCACAATAATAGTTTTGCATGCAGTGTGTCCTCTAGCCAAGCATTGATAAAATCCTGAAAAGTTACAAGTCAGGTAGGTATATATGTTAGGATTTATTTCTATATGTGCTTCCATTAATATTCAAATTACATATATTAGAAAGGTAAGTTTCACTTTATATTATGGAAATCAGACTTAAGCATCTGGTTATTCACCTAAAGGAGGAATAATTGATAATTGGATGCTGGAGCCAGACAGATCTGAGTTGAAATCCCTGTTTCTTTTCATATAAATGTACATCTTTTGCCAAGTTATTTAACCTATAAAATGGACACAATAATAGTGATTAACTATAAAGACATTGGAAGAATTAAATGAGAATATGCAAGTGAAGAATTGGGCCCAAGACCAGGCAAGTAATGAGTTCAACTTATTATTACCATCAGTTACTGTGACTTTGTTGATTTTGTCACTTTGTCATATTTAGTTTGTGCATATGAGAAAATTTTATATATAATTATGTGTAAAGGGTGCATTTAATAAAGCAGAATGATCATCCCTACTTTACTGGGTAAGAAAGCTGGCTTTAGAAAGCTGAACTGAGAAGAGAGAACAGGTGGCTGCTTTGATCTAAGGTGGAGAGATCCTACAAACAAGGATGAGGAAGACAAGTGCAGAGAAATCAAGCCAAATATACCACAGAAACGAAATAATTAGAGATTACAAAAAGCAATGAGAAAGCATGCTGAGCTTGGTAAAAAGTGAACAACATTCAAACATGAACTAAAGGAAACATCAAAGTCATGTTGGAGTTTAAGAATAGCTAGAAGAAAAATGTCAGATTTTCTTCCAGTGGCTACGAGCAATTTGTTATTGATGAGTTAGAGTATTTAAAATGACATTTTATAATGCATAAGATGTCCAAAGACAAAATTTGCATGGGAAAAAAATTAGGTTTGAAATCTGGGCTTGCATTCAAGTTTACCCTCCACTTTACCAACAAAGTCTGTTTCAACAAATCAATATCCTCTCTGATCTTGTTTCATTGTAAAAACTGATGATGTCCAAGGATGTGGTGAGGACAGCCAGGGTCAAGAAAAAGCACTGGAGGGATAGCACATAAAGAGGATCAATAGCAGTGTTTGCAAGAGTAAGGAACCCAAGACACCAAACATGCCCATCACTGGAGGAACATTGAAAGAGAGAATTTGTTGTGTCACTGTTTAATCTCAGAGATCTGTCCGACTCTTGTGATCCCATGGACTGTAGCCTGCCAGACTCTTCTGTCCATGAGATTTCCTAGGCTAGAATACTGAAGTGGGTTGCCATTTCCTTCTCCAGGGGATCTTCTTGATACAAGGATCAAACTCATGTCTCTTGCATTGATAGGCAGATTCTTTACTACTGGACCATCTAGGAAGCCCAGAGAATTTGATATCCATGCTATTAAATTTTATGTGGCCATTGAAATCAGCTCGTCATAGCTATAGTTCCCAAAGTGAAATGTTTACGTTGAAAGAAAAGAGCAAGATATAGGAGAGCATGTATACAAAGTCCCCATCTTTATGAATAAAAAGTTCTAGAAGGATACATAGCAAGATCTTTACAATATCTAAGCCTGGGGTTGAAAAATGAAGAAAAAGTGGGAGATACGAAAACATTTGCACTTTTTTTTCCCCTAACATACTTCTACATTTTCTATTTTCTAACAAAAAGAATTAAGTTTCTGCTAACTTAATAAATAAGTTAGCTAACAGTTAGTTAGATAGCTAACAGTTTATCTACATCTTCACTGACATTATCTATCTATAGCTATATGTTAATTGTTTAGTCATGTCTGACTCTTTGCAACCCCATGGATTGAAGCCCACCAGGCTCCTCTGTCCATGGGATTTCCCAGGCAAGAGTACTAGAATAAGTTGCCATTCCCTTCTCCAGGGAATCTTCCCATCCCAGGGATCAAACCAAAGTCTCCTGCATTGCATGCATGCATGCATGTTATGTTTCCTCTTGATCCTATGGACTGTAGCCCACCACGCTCCTTTGTCCATGGGATTCTCCAAGCAAGAATACCGGAGTGAGTTGCCATGTTCTCCTCCAGGGGGTCTTCCCGACCCATGGATTGAACCTGCGTGTCTTATGTTTCCCGCATTTGCTGTTGAGTTCCTTACCACTAGAACCACTTGGTAAGACCCTCCTGCATTATAGGCAGATTCTTTACCATCTGAGCCACCATGGAAACCTTGCTCTATCATTATCTATAGGGTAGCAAGCTTTGAAAAAGCTGGCATTTAATTTAAGTGTCAGAACTAAAAAAGCTGCTAAATATTACTAAATCAATTAACAATTAAATGTAATATATGACCAATTATATGGCCAAAGATGAATATGATTGGTGATGCTCAGCACTGAATAATATAAATCTATTTAGAGGTCAATCTGCCAATATGCATCAAATTTTAAAACACCATACCAGTTTATTTCACTTATAGAACTTTATTCCATGGAAATGAATCATACCGTGTGCTCTACAAATAATTACTGGATGAAACATTTTTTCTAATTTGTAGAAAATCTACATTTTCTTCTATAGAGGATATTTTATACATTATGTATATTCAGTACAACTGAATACTTCATAGAAATTAAAAGTAATATGATAATTCTCTATGCCTTAATAAAAAAACATGCCCACGATAATTTTGATATGAAAAAGTCTGACTACAAATGAAATTTATGGTATAAAAACTTGTTGATATGCTTTGTGGAGGCAAAGATTTACAGAAAGGGCCAAACTTTAATAATGATTATCTCTCTTATATGAGATTTTGGGAATGACAGGAGAGGAGAGGGAGTAGTTTTGAAATAAAGTATGTATCATTTTATAATTTCAAAATAATAAAATAAGTAAACTTTGGAGGAACAAAAAACAAAGTAATACATTTTCTTCGTGGAAACGTATAGAATAGGGAAATTAATCATCTGAGATTAATGTGTTTGTGTCTAACTAGAGAGTAGATGGCAATGTAACAGTTGGAAGGAGAGACAACAGGCCAAGATCCCAGAGAATGCAAAAGCCAATCTTAAAACAGTGGAATAAGACTAGGGTTTAGTGATGAAAAGATACACGACATGGATATATCTTATACACTTATATACATATTTACACACACATATATGTAAAGACACAGATATATGAGTTTAATTTAATTTTAAAACCAGGGTCCAGTCTTCAAGAGAAATGGCAGGTGGATCATAATGCCATCAAACAAAAGGATAAACTAGGTTCCAGGTAAGTGGGGTATTTCTCCACTAGAGGTAGTGATGTTATAGGGGAGCGGGAAATGCCCACAGAAAAGGTCATTGGTGAATAATATGGCATCTAATTGTCAACAACAGAGACTCTTATGGTTGCCAGTGATGGGGGTGTGGGGTGGGAATAGCGTTAAGTATGTTAAAGCGACTTGAGTACCATGGGTGTTTGCCACACTCAGGAAAGTAAAGTCTTGGCTTTCTAGGGCTGCATTCATAGGTTGGAAGACTTGGGGTTTGCATGTGATGGAGAGCTAGAAATACGACTTTGTTCATAAATCAGGATCCTTGGAGAACCATACTTTATTTTGAGTGAGCTAGAAAAAAAATCTATTTTCTGACCAAGGATGACAATAGAAAAATACAGTTATTTTGGCTTGTGCTCTGGATTGGAAAAAAAGAAAAAAAAAAAAGAACCTTGCTCCTCTCTGCCTCCAATCCTCCCTACAGGTCTCCTTGAGAATTTATAACCACAGGTCTAGCAATGCCTAAATGGACTAGGAGACTTCAAACTGCAAAATTAACTGGTAGTGGATTCTTGCTTTCCCTTAACCTAGAAAGAGCCATGTATTCTCTGAAGGAGAATTCCTTCAACCCCAACTTCACAGAATTCCACAGATTTAGATCAGTCAAATATCAGCTCAGACACCTAATTAGAAGACACCAAGAAATAGTCACCATGATCAAGAGAAAGCAAGACAAAGAGCAAAATTAGATGCCAACAAGAATGATAGATCCTAGACTCTTCTATAGAATTTAAGATGAGTATGCTTAAAATGTTTATAAAATTAAAAATAGAATTACAAATGAGTTCTTATGGAAGACTTCTAAAAACGGAAATAATTATAAAAAATACCAAGTAGAATTTCTAACAATCAACGAAGTACATTTTTGCATATTGTTCATTAGACACAATAGATAAGTTAAACAGTCCATCAGACACACCTAAAGAAAGAATTATGAATTAGAGAATAGATGTGCCTACCTTGGATGACTCCATTTTGTACCCATTATAAGACTCCATTTTATGTCCATTTTAGATTTGTTCTTCATCTGAATCAATCTAATGTGGGGAGGCATCCAATAGGAAGCTTCAGAGTATACACCTACCCTTGAAGAGCATGCAAAACAGATAACACTTGAATTCTGTGATTCAGAATTCACTACACGCTTTTTTTCCTCATAATATATTAGAAAAATTGACAAGATAGAGGGAACTCAAATGTATATCTCTAAAGACATTTTTATTATTTTTAAAAGCAGATATACCAGTGGCTAATATTTTTAACTTGTAGCCAAAGTTATTCAAACATGATATTTTGAATTTTTTGAAAATTTTTTGAAATTTTGAATTTCATACAGTAATTCTATTTGTTGAATTCCTAATTGTTATCAAATTTATTCTGACACAGAAATATAATGCTTTCATGAATGTGAACATTGATGTGACAAGAATGTCTGAAAACAAATATTTTCCTCACAAAATAAATGTTTTTCTGTAATCTCTGATAAACAAAGGAAAAAGAGTACTAGAAAAGAAGATAATGTCATTGACCCTTCTTTAAAAGCAGGGTTCTTAGATTCCAGCAGCACTTTATTTTTTGACATAAGAAACAATGTTTCCAAAATGCTTAATTTACCTAGAGTTCTAGTCTACTGAAACAAGACATCATTAGATGATTCATTTAAGATGCTTCATTGTGATATTACTCAGCCATAAGAAGGGGCAAATTCGGGTCAGTGGTAGTGAGGTGGATGAACCTAGAGCCTGTTATACAGAGTGAAATAAATCAGAAAGAGAAAAACAAATACTGCATATTAACACATATATATGGTATCTCAAAAAAGTGGTACTGATGAATCTATCTGCAGGGAAGGAATGAACATGCAGGCATGGAGAATGGACTTGTGGCCACAGCAGAGGATGAAGAGGATGGAATAAATTAAGACACTAATATTGACATATATACAATATCATGTGTAAAATAGCTAGCTGGTGGGAAACTTGTTGTATAACACAGGGAGCCAACCTGGCATTCTGTGAAGACCTAGAGGGCTGGGATGGGAGGCAGGAGGGAGGCATATATATATCCCTCCCTCTTGTGTGTCAGTATATATATATATATATATATATATATATATATATATATATATATATACACACATATATATACAGACATACATATATATACACACACACACATATATATGTACATATATATACATATGTATGTATATATATAGTTATGACTAACAATGTTGTACAGCAGAAATCAATATAGCATTGTAAAGCAATTATCCTCCAATTAAAACTAAATTTTAACAATTTGGAAAAAAAGCTCCATTGTGTATAGAAAATATAATAGTTCACTGTATTTTAGATAAAAGAGAAACTAAAACACTGGGTAAATTTTTAACAGACTTACTTTGTTTTAAACATAGAATAGTAACTCACATAAAAAATAATCACAAAATATAAGGTAAAAGCATGATTATAAATACATGAAGAATCACAAGGTTCTTTATCAGAAATTAGACTGACATTCAAAGTAATTCTTCAAAAGAAATTGTAAAAATTTTAAAATAGGGGTAGAACTTTTAATTGATAATAAAATTTATTACCATTTAAACTTTTGTAAATGAAAACGTTTTCTTAATTTCTTTTTCTGATGATTTGTTGTTAGTTTTAGAAATACAGCTGATTTTTATAAATTGATTTTTGTGCCCTGGAACTTTACTGAATTCATTTGTTAGTTCTAACAGTATTTTGGTGGAGTCTAATGGTTTTCTACACATGACATCATGTCACTGCAAACAGAAAATTTTACTTCTTCCCATCCAGTTCTAATGTCTTTTTTTTCTTTATCTTGCTTGATTGATTCATTTAGGACTTTCAGTACCACAGTGAAGGAAAGTAGAAAGAATGGGCATGTGTATGTGCTAAGTCACTTCAGCGACTGTACGGACTCTAGTCTACCAGGCTCCTCTGTCCATGGGACTCTCCAGGCAAAGATACTGGAGTGGGTTGCCATTTTCTCCTCTAGGGGATCTTCCAGACCCAGGGATCAAACCCGCATTCTCTTATGTCTCTTGCTAGTGGATTCTTTACCACTAGTGTTACCTGGGAAGCCCAAAGAATGGACATACTTGTCTTATACTTGATCTTAGCATAACTAAGCTATAGGTTTGTCACATATGACCTTTATTAAGTTGAGGTACCTTCCTTCTTAAAGGATGTTGTTTATATTTTTTATCATAAAAGTGTGTTGAATTTCATAACATGTTTTTTCCTACTTCTATTGAGCTGATTGGACTTCCCAGGTGGTGCTAGTGGTCAAGAATCCACCTGCAATTGCAGGAGACCTAAGAGAGGCAGGTTCAATCTCTGGGTCGGAATGATTCCCTGGAGGAGGGCATGGCAACCCACTCCAGCATTCTTGCCTGCAAAGTACCATGGACAGAGGAGTCTGGAGTGATGCAGTTTATAGGGTCGCAAAGAGCTGGACACAAACTAGCGGATGAATGATGATGATTGAGTTGATCATATGATTTTATCCTTCATTTTATTAATGTGGCATACCCTATTTACTTTTTTGCCTGTGGTGAACCATCCTTGAATCCCTGAAATAAATCCATCATGATCCTTTTTTTTTTTTTTTTCATCATGATCCTTTTAATATACTATTGAATTTGGTTTGCTAATATTTTATTTAGGATTCAAACCTTATGCTATAAGTAGTTCAGTTTATGGTACAGTAAGTCCCCTCCACATGAATGAGTTCTGTTCTAAGAGTACATTCATAAGTCCAAGTTGTTCCTAAGTCCAAAAAATTAACCTAAGTACCCAACTAACTCAATCAACTATAGGGTACCACACTATAATAGGTTTGTAGTACTTTTCACACAAATAATACACACAAAATAAACACTAAAAATAAAGAAAATATTTTAAATCTTATTGCATATCACCCCATACTACTACCTTGTAGTACAGTACAAGAGCTGGCATACAAGTGTATGTCCCCATTTTGAAAGTTTCCAACTTGAAGATTTTTATGCAGGGGATTTATTGTATATCAATTATATTTCAATAAAGTCAGTTGAGAATTAAAAGAGGATCTACTTTCTTACTACTTTCAGTTTTTTTCTCAATTTAAGATAGTCAAAATTGGACTTCGTTGGTGATCCAGTGGTTAAGAATCACCTGCACACACAGAGGACATGGGTTTGATCCCTGGGCTGGGAAGATTCTACATGCTGGAATCAACTAAGCTCGTGCATCATAACTGTTGAGCTCACACTTTAGTGCCCTTGAGCTGCAACTACTGAAGCCCGCATGCCCTAGAACCTGACTCCACAACAAGAGAAAGCATTGTAATGAGAAGCCTGCACACTGCATCTAGAGAGGACCCACTACTCACCACAACTAGAGCAAGCCCACATGCAGAAACCAAGATCCAGCACAGCCCAAAATAAATAAATGAACAAAAACTTAAAAATAAAATAGTCAAAATGATAATGCCTGCTTCACAGTTGTGCCACTATGGTTAGAGAAAAGAACGGGTGAAATGTGTCTGGCGCTTGTTGTGCCAGAAATAAATACCTGCTTAATTTCTAAAGTATTTTGAAATCTTTTATTACTTTGGTTTTTCTGCTTATAGGAATACCATTCATTACTCCAACATTTAAAAATGTATTATAGTTTTATAAATTCTTAGGTCTTAGATCTCTTTCTCTACAGTTGATTTCAAAAATGTATTTTCTATTCTTGCTTGCTGAGTTTGCCTTCACTGTCACAAAAAAAGATAACTTTGACATTTCTGCTCATGAATGTTTTCACTGAGATAGTGTTAAACTTCAAATTATTTTGAAGAAAAAATATTGTCATTATAACTCCTCTGGCATTAAAATTGTAATTACTTTAAGCTGGAAAAAAAATATTTGACTTTAATTAAATCCTAGGACAATTATTTGTTGATATGATGCCAAACAGCTGGTTTAACTTAATTTTTAACATTTAAATCTGGTACTGGAAATTACTATACTTGTTGGTATTTAATATACTGATGAAAATACATGCACTAGAATTACCTGTTCTGAATTTAAAATTATTCCCACTGTTGTTCACCATTTTATCCATCCTGCCATTTTAGCCTGCTTTGGAAACATTCTATGGGAAAATGACAAGCATCCTTGTATTCAGTTATCAGAAAACAATTTTTTCCCCTAGATTCTTACCAAAGTCAGACAATAGACCAAGCATAAAGCATGGAAAATTTCTCTTCAAAAACAATATATTCCGCTACTCTTGTTCATAGTCCATAACTAAGAGTCAACAGATCAAAAGTTCTTAATAAAGATAACCAATATCTCACTAAAAATTGCAGTAAAAATGGGATTTTAAATGTGTTCCTGTAACAAAATGATTAGAATACGTGGACTCAGCTTATTATGGAACCTGCTGTGGCTCTGACTGAAGTCAAGAGGCTGATAGATGAGCTCTGCCTATTTGGGTCTTAAGGGCCTTGAAGTCACTTAGATGGATGACTGCTTAACCAGAACAACATAACATTTTTGTACAAGACAAGAAATCTAGCTTGGCGCCAATAGACTGTGATGCTTGCTAAACTCAATATTCAGATCATGACTATTTAATTTATCTGTCAATGACTTGCTCCTGATTTGCATTCCACCTGTTTGGCTTCTCTATGCAGACAGTACAGCATAGCAGCTTTGTATTCAAGGTGATGGAGAAGGAGTATTCTGAGCATTTAAGAAACATTATTTTTTTCTCATCCTATTTATATTTCATTGAAACATTTATATTTTAATTGATGTGGCTAGAAATTAGATATGATGATATATGAAATGAAACCCATAAAGATTCCAATAACTTGGCAGTCTGGAGATGGTTTGAATTAAGACATTGGATTCTAATTTTAAGACATCACATCAAACAAAAGAGAGTAAGAAAGAGAAATTATTGCAAAATATATCCAATATAAGAGAAAAATAAATTTTAAATTTTTGTATAATAGAATCACATTTGTAACTAAACAGAATGCAAGGACATATTCTTATAAGGTTTTTGGAATAATGTGCTCCTTTTAAGTTATAGAGCTGTGTTAAATCATGCACTTATTTATATCAAATAATGTTTGGCAATGGCCTAGATATATAAGGCCTGTTTGGTTTTAAAGGTTTATGTTTAAGATAAATTATCATTAATTTGTTTTCTACTGATACCATAGATATGTTTATACCTTTGTAAAAACTTATAACTAACATACAAAATGGTATTTAGGATAATAAATTCTGATAAATGCAATCTATTAGTTTACTCAGGCTACCAAAACAAAATGCCATAGACTGGCTGCCTTGAACAATAGAAACTTATTTCTCACAGTTCTGTAGTTAGGTTTTATTCTGAGGCATCTTCCTTGGCTCATAAACTGCCACCATGTCTTCGTATGCTGAAATGACCTCTTCTGTACACACATAGAGAGAGAGACCTCTCTAGTATCTCCTCTTATAACGCCAATCCATCAGACTGGGGCCACTCGCATTACCTCATTTAACCCTAGTTACCTTTCAAAAGCCCCATCTCCTAATACATCACACTGCAGATTAGGGTTTCAAAATATTAATTTGGAGGGACATAAGCATTAGTCTATCACATGTAAGAAGAGGCTCATTGACTAAACCACTCCAATACCCAAGTTTTTAGTAAGCAGTGTGCCATTTGTATCAATAATTTGTTATAGGTTTCTGTTAGTAATATGGAGATGGATTTCATAGAATTCTTGCTTTGTTGACAGTCTAGTAGAGTAGGCAAATCTGTGGACTGATTTTCAAGTGAGTTGAACTAAATTCTATAACAGGAAGCCAAACTAAAAGTTTCCACTGCACAGAAGAGGGAACGACCAGATTTTCCTGAAACAGTCAGGAAAGGTTTACTAGTCATATCTCCTGTGTTTGCTTCTAAAGAATGAGTGGAAAGGATATAGAACCTGTCCGTAAGAGGATAGACCTAGGCAGCTGAGATTAAGTACAGCTTAAAAACACAAAAAGCATTGCATATTCATTCAATTTTTAATATGCCTCACTATTTTTACAATTCTACAAACCAATCAATGTGCATAATAGTGACATACATCCTAGTGTATAGTTATGGGTACAACTATATGGTAGATTGTAGTAGCTTTTGAAAAAGCATTTTATTATTATTTGTGCTTTTATTCTCTTCTCAGTACATATTTGATGAGATTTTAAATTTTTTCTTGCTGAAATGTTAATATATTATTGATAATTAGATAAGGTTGTATGAAGGTTATGTCATATACAACTGTGTTTTTACCCTACACATATTGCACATGAGCGGCCTTGACAAATACTATTGAGAAGACATTAAGCTGAGACCATAAGCCTATTGCTATAAATATGAAACTGTAAATTTAGTGCTATCTTGGTTTAAGAGAGCAATCTATTTTTAAAATCCCACTTATCTCCTCAGTTAATATATCTGTTACAGATGAAAATTTAGGGAAATGAGTCATGCCTCTTGACTAATCGCGCCTGTGTGTTTGAACTTTCCCCTCTTTGCAAAATAAATACATCATCATTGCAGAACTATTTTTAGAAAATAAAGCCAAGCAAAAAGAGGAAACTTATAGTCCATTAATTCTACTCAGAGTTGTCACTAAGTATTCTCCCAGTCACTTTCTGTGAATGTATATATGTTTAACATGTATAGTCTTTTTTTTCTAACACAGATTTTACTACCAGATTTTCTAACAGTTTTATTACCAGATCTTAATATACATGAGCCTATTTTCCTGTCAATATTCTTCTATGTAGGCACTCATTCCCCCATTTCCATATACCTTAATTTATTTAATAAATTGCATGAGTTGGACATTTATTTCTATTTTTATCTATTATAAAAATACTGTAATGAACATTTCTATAATTAAATCTTTCACAGATTATTGTTTAACTTTTCAAAAATTTCTGTAAGTGAAATTGCTGGACATTTCACTATCACATTTGCACATTCACTAATTTTAGAAGCTTTAATACAGCTCACAGTTAGCCTTTAAAAAGATTGTGTTCATGCACACTATAAACACAGCATATGAGTGCTTATTTCTCTGAACCTTCATTGTGTTATTGCATGTGTATTCCAGGTGATGTTTGTCTGTTGAAAGAACTAGATGCCAGTCTTAAAGCAAATCAAATAAGTCAAGTATTTGTTGAACTCAAATTATTTTGATTTGCTCTCCTTGAATCTGTCTCTTTTCCAACACCAAATCATACAGTCAGTTTATAAAATTAAGGGAGCACATCAAATTTATTAGTAATTTACTTTAAGAAAACAGAGATAAGTGATATGATTGTGAAAATATATTTGGAAAAGTATAAGTTTTAAGCATGAATTCTTATGAACCATGGCAAATAACTTGCCATTTTATCATTAAATACTATTTTTTTCTTAATCAAAAGAGTTGCCCTTCTGCTGCTGCACAGTAAGTCACTCAGTCGTGTTCAACTCTTGGTGACCCCATCGACTGTAGCCTGCCAGGCTCTTCTGTCTATGGATTTTTCAGGCAAGAATACTGGAGTGGTCTGCCGTTTCCTTCTCCAGGGGATCTTCCCCAACCCAGGAATCAAACTCAAGTCTCCTGAATTGCAGGCAGATTTTTTACTGGCTGAGTCAACAGGGGAGATTGCACTTGTATTATAATCTTAATCCTGGCAGAACAAATTTATCTTGCAAGGCTGGAAGATAAATAACAACTGTGATTCACGTCCAGTATTCCACCTTTGATAAAAACAAAGCGTTTGGTGGTCTTATCATTAAACCCTATTCGGAGTCTTCCCTTTCATATCAGGAGTTCTAGTTACTATGCCAGTAGAAATTAATAAACAAATCATGATAGTGGTAAATTGAAAAATATCCAGCAGCCTCCTATATAAAAGTCTGAACTTAACCACCCGCTAATTTAAACAGTCTTTAAATTTAAAAACCTCTGAAGAAATGTCTTGTATCCTATAGAAAGGATAACAGTATCTGCAGTATTTGAATCTTTGTGATGATTCTTCTATGATTGGTTTAATTTGATTTGAGGTGGTCAATTAAATAAGCCCTTCTATTGTTCTGGCTGAATAATAATTTGATTTTCTAAGCCTACTAATCCATTATTTTAATTATCATTAAATTCATAAAAAAAAGAGAAAACCTAAATAGGCTTAAAAAGATCTTAAAAACCCTGAAATAAATACCACAAACACAATTATCAGAAGGAAAGACAATAATAGCTCTCATTTGGGTAATAAAGTAGAGCTGCTTTCATAGAAAATAATTAGAGCAATAAACCCACATTTTAGATCTATTTGGAAGTGTTTGAGTGCCAGTTAGATTACTGCTGCATTTAGGAAGATACTTGGGAATATATTCGATAAGAAAGACATTTATTGATTTATTCAATCCATTCTACAGAGTTCATGCAGAAGCAGGAATCTAGGGTGAATTAGAAAGCACCAAAAAGTCCTCACAGACAAAAGGAAAAAAACAAAAGCAAAAACAAAAATGAAATGTCCATCTGAATTTTGAGAAAGGTATTAAGAAGAAATTTCTTAATCTGAAAAAATTACTCCAATGTTGGAGAAATATGAGGCACCACACGAGAGTGATGGAACAGTTTCTTTACATATTAAAACTATGCTTACTGTAGCTATTTATTATCCACGGGAAAGCATCAGGATGTGGCGATTTTGTGGAAAGAGCAAATGCAACACTAAAGCAGTTATAAGCAAATAATAACAATGCTTGATTTAGGTCATACCTGAATGGTCTAGTGGTTTTCCCTACTTTCTTCAACTTAAGTCTGATTTTGGAAATAAGTAGTTCGTAATCTGAGCCATAGTAGTCTCCCCGTCTAGTTTTTGCTGACTGTGTAGAACTTCTCCTTCTTTGGCTGCAAAGAATATACTCAAGCTGATTTCGGTATTGACCATCTGGTGATATCCATGTGTAGAGTCTTATCTTGTGTTGTTGGAAGAGAGTGTTTTCTATGACCAGTGCATTCTCTGGTCATATTATTAGCCTTTGCCCTGCTTCATTCTGTGTTCCAAGGCCAAATTTGCCTGTTTCTCCAGGTGTTTCTTGACTTCCTATTTTTGAATTGCAGTCCCTTATAATGAAAAGGACATCTTTTTTGGAGTGTCAGTTCTAAAAGGTCTTGTAGGTCTTCATAGAACCATAAACTTCAGATTCTTCAGCATTACTGGTCAGGGCATAGACTTGGATTACCATGATATTGAATGGTTTGCCTTGGAAATGAACAGAGATCATCCTATTGTTTCTGAGATTGCATCCAAGTACTGTATTTCAGGATCTTTTGTTGACTATGAGGGTTACTCCATTTCCTCTAAGGGATTCTTGCCCACAGTAGTAGATATAATGGTCATCTGAGTTAAATTCACCCATTCCAGTCCATTTTAGTTTGCTGATTCCTAGAATGTCAATGTTCACTCTTGCCATCTCCTGTTTGACCACTTCCAATTTGCCTTGATTCATGGACCTAGCATTCCAGGTTCCTATGCAGTACTACTCTTTAGCATTGGACTCTGCTTCTATCACCTGTCACATCCACAACTGGGTGATGTTTTTGCTATGGCTCCATCCTTTCTTTCTTTCTGGAGTTATTTCTTCGCTGATCTCCAGTAGCATATTCGGCACCTACCGACTTGGGGAGTTCATCTTTCATTGTCCTAACTTTTTGCCTTTTTATACTGTTCATGGGATTCTCAAGGCAAGAATACTGAAGAGGTTTGCCATTCGCTTCTCCAGTGAACCAGTTTGTCAGAACTCTCTACTATGACCTGTCTGTCTTAGGTGGCCCTACACAACAAGGCTCATCGTTTCAATGGGTTAGACAAGGCTGTGGTCCATGTGATCAGATTGGTTAGTTTTCTCATGGTGGCTTTCTGTGATTGTGGTTTCTGTTGGATTATTGAAAAAGCAAGAGAGTTCCAGAAAAACATCTATTTCTGCTTTATTGACTATGCCAAAGCTTTTGACAGTGTGGATCACCACAAACTGTGGAAAATTCTTAAAGGGATGGGAATACCAGACCACCTGACCTGCCTCGTGAGAAATCTGTATGCAGGTCAGGAAGCAACACTTAGAACTGGACATGGAACAACACACTGGTTCCAAATAGGGAAAGGCTATATACTGTGACCCTGCTTATTTAACTTGTATGCAGAGTACATCATGAGAAATGCTGAACTGGGTGAAGCACAGCTGGAATCAAGATTTCAGGGAGAAATATCAATAACTTGAGATATGCAGATGACACCACCCTAATGGCAGAAAGTGAAGAAAAACTAAAGAGCTTCTTGATGAAAGTTAAAAAGGAGAATGAAAAAGTTGTTTTAAAACTTAGCATTCAGAAAACTAAGATCATGGCATCTGGTCCCATCACTTCATGCAAATTGATGGGTAAGCAGTGGAAACAGTGAAAGACTTTATTTTGGGAAGTTCCAAAATCACTACAGATGATGACTGCAGCCATGAAGTTAAAAGACATTCCTTGAAAGAAAAGTTATGACCAACCTAGACAGCATATTAAAAAGCAGAGACGTTATTTTGCCAACAAAGGTCCATCTAGTCAAGGCTATCATTTTTCTAGTCATCATGTATGGATGTGAGAGTTGGACTATAAAGAAAGCTGAGCATTGAAGAATTGCTCCTTTTGAACTGTGATATTGGAGAAGACTCTTGAGAGTCCCTTGGACTGCAAGGAGATCCATCCAGTCCATCCTAAAGGAAATCAGTCCTGAATATTCATTGGAAGGACTCATGCTGAAGCTGAAACTCCAATACTTTGACCACCTGATGTGAAGAACTGACTCATTTGAAAAGATCCTGATCCTGGGAAAGATTGAAGGTGGGAGGAGAAAGGGACAACAGAGGATGAGATGGTTGGATGGCATCACCAACTCAGTGGACATAAGTTTGAGCAAACTCTGGGAGTCAGTGATGGACAGGGAGGTCTGTCATGCTGCAGTCCATGTGGATGCAAAGAGTTGGACACAACTGAGTGACTGAACTGATGTAACTGAATAACAACATTAGTACTTTCTAATGTGTTGCCAACATTCATCTCCATTTTATCAATTATTGGCTCACATCAATCCCTTATTTAATTTTTAAATTTATTCCCATTTTTCTATTTTAAACATACTATGATGAACATTACTTCAGCTAAACCTCTATACTTTTAATTATTTCTTTTATATTTGCAAATCTCTTAGAATGGTTGGGATGACATTATTGCATAAACTAAGGCAAAATTAGACAGATAAGCTTATAAGAAGAAACAAACCTCAGTGTTGCTTTGAGAATGTCATAGAGTCAAGAGATTGCCATAGAAAGGGTCCCTACTATTGGAACCACCTGAAACAGACTGGTGCATAATCATGTGAAAAAAACAATGGTGGGTCATTTTCTCCACCAAAGAGATACTGAGCTGAAGACCCACTTGCAGGAGGTTTATTAGGCAGTGCTCTCAACAGTAACACCGAGTGAGGACAAGAGGATCCAGTGCGGAGAGAAGGTGGATTTCCATGCAATTGCACAAAGACTTAGCTTATCTCACAGGAAGCCTTGGAGTTGGTACTACCCTTCAGAGTTGTCCCGGATTAAAATAAGAAAGCTGATCCTTTGTAGTCCTGTACTGACCAGTTATGGGAATGGAGCATAAACTACCTAAGGTCACTCCTTTCAGCCTGAGGGCAACAGCCAGAACTCCACCCAGCTGAGCACCTCTGTCCTTAAGAAGTATTGGATGGTGTCTCCACAAACTTCATAGACACCAGCCCTCAACCATCTTTCAGCCAATAAACCTCTGAAGTCTGGTATTTAGTGTTCAAGCATGATTTTGGGTGGGATACATTTTTCATTCAATACTTCTAAATGATAAATGCTTATTATATTCCTCTCTTCCAACAATCTTCTTTTGTCTCATTGACCAACTTCTGCCTTCTGAGCTCTATGTTGTTGAGTGTTCCAGTATCCGAAGAGCTTCTGTTTCTAAATTCAGATTACTTCAATGAAAAATGCTAAATAGAGTATTCTCAAGTATTATTATTACCCAAGGGTTTCACTCTTCATTCTTTCTTTTAAAAATTAATTCACTTATTTTAATTGGAGGCTAAGTACAATACTGTGGTGATTTTGGCCATACAGTGACATGAATTAGCCATGGGTATACATGTGCCCCCCATCTTGAACCCCCTTTCCACCTCCCTCCCCATCCCATCCCTCTGGGCTGTCCCAGTGCACCAACTTTGAGTGCCCTGTTTCATGCATCGAACTTGGACTGGTGATCTATCTCACATATGACAATATACATGTTTCAATGCTATTCTCTCAAATCATCCCACCCTCACCTTCTCCCACAGAGCTCAAAAGTCTCTTCTTTATATCTTTGTCTCTTTTGCTGTCTCACATATAGGGTCGTCATTACCATCTTTCTAAATTCCATATATATGTATTAATGTACTGTATTGGTGTTTCTCTTTCGGACTTACTTCACTTTGTATAATAGGTTCCAGTTTCATCCACCTCGTTAGAACTGATTCAAATCTGTTCTTTTTAATAACTGAGTAATGTTCAAAACGTCCATCTGGTCAAGGCTATGGTTTTTCCAGTGGTCATGTATGGGTGTGAGAGTTGGACTGTGAAGAAAGCTGAGCACCAAAAAATTGATGCTTTTGAACTGTGGTGTTGGAGAAGACTCTTGAGGGGCCCTTGGACTGCAAGGAGATCCAACCAGTCCATCCTAAAGGAGATCAGTCCTGGGTGTTCACTGGACGAACTGATGCTGAAGCTAAAACTCCAATACTTTGGCCACCTCATGCAAAGAGTTGACTCATTGGAAAAGACCCTCATGCTGGGAGGGATTGGGGGCAGGAGGAGAAGGGGACGACAGAGGATGAGATGGCTGGATGGCATCACTGACTCGATGAACATGGGTTTGAGTAGACTCTGGGAGTTGGTGATGGACAGGGAGGCCTGGCGTGCTGCAATTCACGGGGTCACAAAGAGTCAAACACGGCTGAGCGACTGAACAGAACTGAACTGAACTGAATGTTCTGTTATATATATGTACCACAGCTTTCTTATCCATTCATCTACCAATGGACATCTAGGTTGGTTCCACGTCCTAGCTATTGTAAACAATACTGTGATGAACATTGGGGTATACGTGTCTCTTTCAGTTTTAGTCTCCTCAGTGTGTATGCTCAGCAGTGTGATTTCTGGGTTGTATGGCAGTTCTATTTCCAGTTTTTTAAGGAATCTCCACACTGTTCTCCATAGTGGCTGTACTAGTTTGCATTCCCACGAACAGTGTAAGAGGGTTCTCTAGTCTCCTCACCCTCTCCAGCATTTATTGTTTGTAGACTTTTTGATAGCATTTATTGTTTGTAGAATTTTTGATAGCAACCATTCTGACTGGCATGAGATGCTACCTCATTGTGGTTTTAATTTTCATTTCTCTGATAATGAGTGATGTTGAGCATTTTTTCAAGTGTTAGCCATCTGGATGTCTTCTTTGGAGAAATGTTTGTTTAGTTCTTTGGTTCATTTTTTGATTGGATCATTTCTTTTTCTGGCATTGAACTGCATGAGCTGCTTGTATATTTTTGAGATTAATTCTTTGTCATTTGCTTTGTTTGCTATTATTTTCTCCCACTCTGAAGGTTGTCTTTTCACCATGCTTATAGTTTCCTTCATTGTGCAAAAGCTTTTAATTAGATCCTATTTTTTTAATTTTATTTATTTACTTATTTTGCTTCTATTTCCATTACTCTGGGAGGTGGGTCATAGAGGATATTGCTGTGATTTATGTCAGAGTGTTTTGCCTACACTTTCCTCTAGGAGTTTATAGTTTCTGGTCTTACATTTAGATCTTTAAACCATTTTGAATTTATTTTTGTGTATAGTGTTAGAAAGTGTTCTAGTTTCATTCTTTTACAAGTGGTTGAACAGTTTCCCCAGCATCAACTGTTAAAGAGATTGTCTTTTTGCCATTGTATATTTTTGCCGCCTTTGTCAAAGATAAGGTGTCCATATGTGCAAGGATTTATCTCTGGACTTTCTATTCTGTTCCACTGATCTGTATTTCTATCTTTGTGCCAGTACCATACTGTCTTGATGACTGTAGCTTTGTAGTATAGTCTGAAGCCAGGCAGGTTGATTTCTCCAGTTCCATTCTTCTTTTTCAAGATTGCTTTGGCTATTCGTGGATTTTTTTGTATTTCCATACAAATTGTGAAATTATTTGTTCTATTTCTGTGAAAAATACCATTGGTATCTTGATAGGGATTGCACTGAATTCACAGATTGCTTTGGGTAGAATACTCATTTTCACTATATTGAGTCTTCCAACCCATGAACATGATATATTTCTCCATCTATTTGTGTCATCTTTGATTTCTTTCATCTGTGTTTTATAGTTTTCTATTTATAGATAGGCCTTTTATGGGTAGATTTATTCCTATTTTATTCTTTTTATCACAATAGTGAATGGAATTGTTTCCTTAATTTCTCTTTCTGTTTTCTCATTGTTAGTGTATAGGAATGCAAGGGATTTCTGTGTATTAGCTTTATATCCTGCAACTTTACTATATTCATTGATCAGCTCTTGTAATTTTCTGGTGCTGTCTTTAGGGTCTTCTATGTAGAGGATCATGTCATCTACAAACAGCAAGACTTTTACTTCTTTTCCAATCTGGATGCCTTTTATTTCTTTTTCTTCTCTGATTGCTGTGGCTAAAATTTCCAAAACTATGTTAAATAGCAGTGGTGAGAGTGGGCACCCTGATATTGTTCTTGATTTTAGGGAAAATGCTTTCAATTTTTCACCATTGAGGATAATGTTTTCTGTAGGTTTATCATATATGGCTTTTATTATGTTGAGGTATGTTCCTTCTATGCCTGCTTTCTGGAGAGTTTTTATCATAAGTAGGTGTTGAATTTTGTCAAAAGCTTTCTCTGAATCTATTGAGATAATCATATGGTTTTTATCTTTCAGTTTGTTAATGTGGTATATCACCTTGATTGATTTGTGAATATTGAAGAATCCTTGCACCTCTGGGATAAAGCTCACTTGGTCATGATGTATGATCTTTTTAATATGTTGTTGGATTCTGTTTGCTAGAATTTTGTTAAGGATTTTTGCATCTATGTTCATCAGTGATATTGGCCTATAGTTTTCCTTTTTTGTGGCATCTTTGTCTGGTTTTGGTGTTAGGCTGATGGTGGCCTCATAGAATGAGTTTGGTAGTTTACCTTCCTGTGCAATTTTCTGGAAGAGTTTGAGTAGGATGGATGTTGGTTCTTCTCTAAATTTTTGGTAGAATTCACCTGTGAAGCCAGCTGGTCCTGGGCTTTTGTTTGTTGGAAGATTTTTTATTACAGTTTCAATTTCTGTGCTTGTGATGGGCCTGTTAAGATTTTCTATTTCTTCTTGGTTTAATTTTGGAAATTTATACTTTTCTAAGAATTGTCCATTTCTTCCATGTTATCCATTTCATTGTCATATAGTTGCTGATAGTAGTCTCTTATGATCCTTTGTATTTCTGTGTTGTCTGTTGTGATTTCTCCATTTTCATTTCTAATTTTGTTGATTTGATTCTTCTCCCTTTTTTTCTTGATGAGCCTGGCTAATGGTTTATCTATTTTATCTTCCTGAAGAACCAATCTTTTAGTTTTGCTGATTTTTGCTATAGTCTCCTTTATTTTTTGTTTTAGGTTTTTTTTTTTTTTTTTTTTTTCATTATTTATCCCCTATTTTTATGATTTCTTTCCTTCTACTAACCCTGGGGTTCTTCATTTCTTCTTTTTCTAATTGCTTTAGGTGTAAAGTTAGGTTATTTATTTGATTTTTCTCTTGCTTCTTGAGGTAAACTTGTATTGCTATGAACCTTCCCTTTATCACTGCTTTTACTGAATCCCATAGGTTTTGCATTGTCGTGTTTTCATTTTCATTTGTTTCTATGCATATTTTAATTTCCTTTTTGATTTCTTCCATGATTTGTTGGTTTTTCAGAAGCATGTTGTTTAGCCTCCATATTTTGTATTTTTAATAGTTTTTTTTCCCTGTAGTTGACATCTAATCTTACTGTACTATGATCAGAAGAGAGGCTTGAAATGATTTCAATTCTTTTGAATTTACCAAGGCTAGATTTATGGCCCAGGATGTGATCTATCCTGGAGAATGTTCCATGTGCACTTCAGAAAAAGGTGAAATTCATTGTTTTGGGGTGAAATGTACTATTGATATCAATTAGGTCTAACTGGTCAATTGTATCATTTAAAGTTTGTGTTTCCTTGCTGATTTTCTGTTTGGTAGATCTATCCATAGGTGTGAGTGGGGTATTAAATTCTCCCATTGTTATTGTGTTACTGCTAATTTCCCCTTTCATACTTGTTAGCATTTGCCTTACGTATTGAGGTGCTCCTATATTGGGTGCAAATATATTTATAATTGTTATATCTTCTCCTTGGATTGATCCTTTGATCATTACGTAGTGTCCTTTCTTTGATTTTTTTCATGGCCTTTATTTCAAGGTATATTTTATCTGATATGAGTAATGCTACTTCTACTTTCTTTTGTTCTCCATTTGCATGAAATATCTTTTTCCAGACCTTCATTTTCAATCTGTATGTGTCCATGGTTTGGGGTGGGTCTCTTCTAGGCAGCATATATAGGGGTTGTGTTTTTGTATCCATTCAGCCAGGCTTTGTCTCTTGGTTGGGACATTCAACCGATTTACATTTAAGGTAATTATTGATAATTATGATCCTGTTGCCATTTACTTTGTTGTCTTGGGTTCAAGTTTATAAACCTTTTCTGTGTTTCGTGTCTAGAGAAGATCCTTTAGCATTTGTTGGAGAGGTGGTTTGGTGGTGCTGAATTCTCTCAGCTTTTGCTTGTCTGTAAAGTTTTTGATTTCTCCTTCATATTTGAATGAGATCCTTTCTGAGTATAGTAATCTGGGTTGTAGATTTTTCTCTTTCATCATTTTAAGTATGTCCTGTCATTCCCTTCTGGCCTGAAGAGTTTCTGTTGAAAAATTAACTGTTATCCTTATGGGGATCCCCTTCTGTGTTATTTGTTGCTTTTCCCTTGCTGCTTTTAATATTTGCTCTTTGTGTTTGATCTTCATTAGTTTGATTAATACTTGGGGTGTTTTGCCTTGGATTTACCCTGTTTGGGACTCCCTGGGTTTATTGGACTTGGGTGGTTATTTCCTTCCCCATTTTAGGAAATTTTTCAACTATTATCTCCTTAAGTATTTTCTCATGTACTTTCTTTTGTCTTTTTCTTCTGAGACTCCTATGATTTGAATGTTGGGGCATTTGACATTGTCCCAGAGGTCTCTGAGGTTGTCCTCATTCCTTTTAATTCTTTTTTCCTCTCTGCTTCATTTATTTCCACCATTTTATCTTCCATCTCACTTATCGTATCTTCTGCCTCAGTTATTCTACTGTTGATTCCCTCCAGAGTGCTTTTGATTTCAGGTATTGCATTGTTCATTATTGATTGACTTCTCTATTTCTTCTTGGTCCTTGTTAAACATTCCTTGCATCTTCTCAGTCCTTGTCTCTAGTCTATTTATCTGTAACTCCATTTTGTTTCCAAGATTTTGGATCATCTTTACTATATTATTCTGAATTCTTTATCAGTAGACTTGCTATCTCTTCCTGTTTTGTTTGGTTTGGTGGGCATTTATCATGTTCCTTTACCTGCCGAAAATTTTTCTGCCTTTTCATTTTGTTTAGATTGCTGTGTTTGGGGTGCGCTTTCTGTAGGCTGGAAGTTTGTGGTTCCTCTTTATTGTGGAACCTGCTCTCTGTGGGTGGGTTTGGACTAGTAGCTTGTCAAAGTTCCCTGGTAAGGTAGCTTGCATCTGTGTTCTGGTGAATGGAGTTGGAACTCTTTTCTCTGAAGTGCAATGAAGTGTCCAGTAGTGAATTTTGGGGTGTCTATGGGTTTGGCATGGCTTTGGGCAGCCTGTCTTTTAACGCTCAGGGCTGTGTTCCTGCTTGGCTGGAGAATTAGTGTGGTACTTCTTGCTCTGGGGCTTATTGGCTCTTGGATGGAGCTTGGTTTCAGGGTTGGTATGGAGGTTTTGGTTGAGCTCTTGTCTATTAATGTTCCCTGGAATCAGGAGTTCTCTGATGTTCTCAAGGTTTGGAGTTAAGCCTCCTGCCTCTGGCTTTTAGTCTTATTCTACAGTAGCCTCAAGACTTCTCCATCCATAGAACACAGATGATAAAACATCTAGGTTAATGGTGAAAGAATTCTCCATATCGAGGGATATCCAGAGAGGTTCACAGGGTTACATGGAGGAGAAGAGGGAGGGGGGAGATAGAGGTGACCAGGAAGAGAAGAGGGGAGTCAAAAGGGGAGAGACCAATTTAACCAGTGTTCAGTTCCCTAAGTGTTCTCCACAGCCCAGAACACCCAGAGAGATTCACAGAGTTAAGCAGAGAAGAGAAGGGGGAGGGAGGAGGTAGAGGTGACCTGGGGAGAGAAAGGAGAAAGAGAGAGAGAGAGAGAGAAAGGACCTCGGGAGGAAAAGGAGAGTCAAAAGAGGAGAGCGCAATCAAGCCAGTAATCACACCCCTAGGAGAAAATGGGTACTGAAGATTAGATTCTTAAAGGTATAAAATTGATAACAAATACCAGAAAGCAAAGATTAAAAATCTAGAGTAGAGTTTAGACTCTCAAAAACATAATATTAAAAATGCAAAACAAAATCAATCACAAAAATTATAAATATATATGTATGAAATTTGCTTTAAAAATAGGGTCATTTTTGCAAGATAATAGTAGGTTATAAAAGTGAAAATTAAAAGAGTAATAAAGAACTTAAATTAAAAAGTGATAATAGTAAAAATATACCTAGGAATTTCTCTGGAGCCGATGTGGGCAGTGTAGGGTCAGTTCAGTTTTCAGATATTTCCTTGTTCCAGCTTATACTTGTTCTCAAGGTCTATAGGCCCCCTCCAATGATTAGAAAATGTTAACTACAGGGTTTTAATCTGTTGCACCTGTCACTTCTAGAGCAGTTCCCTCTTTTTTGTTTATTTTGGCTTCCTCTGTTTGCAAGTCTCTTCAGTGTCTAATTTCTGCCCCGACACAAGGGGGCTAAGGTGATCACTTATTTAGGCTCACTTGTTCAGTTGTGTTGTGGGGAGGGGGGGACACTGCAAACAAATATCGCTGGCATGTATGGGGCGTGCTCGTAGTGTATGTACCACACTGGTTTACCCCAGTTCGTGGCGTGTGCTTTGAGGGTCTGCATTGCTCAGGCTCCAGGGTGCTCTGCAGCAGCACCGTCCAAAGTGGGCCCTGCATTTCAGCACTTCCCAGGTCCAAGCCACTCAGATTCAGGTTCTCAGGTACCCACACAAGGGCACAGACTCAGCTGCTTCCCAGGTCCGAGCAGCTCAGGTGACCAGGTGCTTGGTGAGTGCCCTGTCCCACGTGGACAGTGCATATTAGTCACCTCCCTGGTCCGGCCGCTGGGTTTCCCTGGTGCCTGAAAGGGCACCATCTCAGGTGTGCCATGTGTCTCCTCTGGGGAGCTGACCTCAGGCTGAGACCCTTTTGGCAAAGGTCAACCATCCAGGATCCCAGGAAGACTTGGTTAGCAACCGGGAGCCTGCTCACAGTTTAATGGAGGATGCTGGTCTCTGAGATTGCCCCTTGCCTTCCGGCTCTGGCTGTCGCAAGCCTGTCTCTCTACCTCTGGTAGGGGAAGGGGCCTGTAAACAGCCGGCTAGCTCTCCTTTGCTATTCACTCAATCCTTTGTTCTGTGAGCGGGCCAGGCTGCACATTAGAGCCTTTCTCCAGAAAGTTCTCTTTTTCTTTTTTTCTCTCTGGTGATCCCACAGTTTGGGCTGCTATCCTGCATTAGCTTCCTCAGGTTGTCCTCAGCGCATTCAGGTCAGGTTCTTACCCTAAGCACTGATGATGCAGCCCATGCCTCCCTGTCCATCTCCTGCTTGCTGGTGGCAGATGTGAGCCTCTGGGCTACTCCTTTGCTGGCAGCTGCGGTTAGGTGCATAGTCTGTGTTTTTTGTTTTCCCCTCCAGGTGATGTTGTCCTCTGAGATTCCAAAACTCCCCATAGACCTGCCTGTGAGAGGGTTTCCTACTGTTTGGAAACTTCTCCTCCACGACTCCCGCCCCAGGATGGGTTTCCATCCCTAACTCTTTTGACTCTCTTTTTGTCTTTTATATTTTGTCCTACCTCCTTTTGAAGAGAATGGGCTGCCCTTCTGGATGTCTGGTGTCCTCTGCCAGCATTCAGAAGTTGTTTTGTGGAAGTTGCTTAGCATTCAAATGATCTTTTGATGAATTTGTGGGGGAGAAAGTGGTCACCCCATCCTATTCCTCTGCCATCTTGGGACTGCCCCCTCACTCTTCATCCTTAAACATCACCTTAACTCCTCTATCTCAACTCCTAAAAACTGCCAAAGGGGGAAGTGAGATTTATTATACATTTTGGTGTTTGTTATTGTCATTTTAATTTCTCTAAGAAGATTACTACTACCATATTTTTTTAACTCTCTGAAATAGATTTTTGTCCACAGTCTTGAGTTCCTGAAATAGCCATGATGAAAATTAGACATCATTTGAAAGTTTGCATGTCAGCATGGTGAGTCACTTCAGTCATGTCCAACTCTTTGCGACCCCATGGACTGTGGCCCACCAGGCTCCTCTGTTCAAGGGATTCTCCAGGCAAGAATACTGGAGTGGGTTGCCAGGCCCTCTTCCAAGGAATCTTCCTACCCAGGGATTGAAGCAACAACTCTTATGTCTCCTACATTGGCAGGTAGGTTCTTTACCACTAGCACCATGAGGGAAGTCCTATTTGAAAGTTTAATCCTTTCAAATATGTCTAGTGTTTAAAAACAAAACAAACACTTGTGAATACAGTACTGTTTTTTAGATAGCTCTAAAAAAGGAAACATAAAATTCAGTAACACTTCAAAGGAGAAAAAAAAGAATACCATGAAGTAGTTAAATATAAATACCAATTCCTATTAGCATTCTGCTACATTTAAATAATGATTTCACAAATCTCTTTAAACATTTATTTAAAAGATTTCTAAATTATGAAGTCATTAGTATATAATCCAATGTTCTAAATACCAGCATTCTTTCTAAAGTCATGTCACATTAAAGTACACTAATTTGTAAAACAGGAGAAAAAATATCATATTACATTCATGACTTTAAACCTTACACATAAATATTAATGAAGAGTCTCTTTGTTTCCTTCCATTCAGAGAAAACCAGTATTTGCTTTAAAGCTACTTACTCGGAAAACAGGACACCATCATGTCACCCTCATCAACCAAAATGTCTATTAAGCACACATGTGATGCTTTTCTTTGGGGATCATCTGTTTCAGGGCTCAGATTCTCTCGCCATGGCAGGGTGCAATGCAGGAAAAATAGCAAAATAGAGCCTATCATGCCCACCATAGGTACTGTGTTTAAGTACTTGCATCTATTACACAATAGGACAATCTACATTTATAATCTAGACCAGGCCTTTCATTATTAGTATTGTATTAATAGCCAGTGATTATGATATTTGCATATCCTAAGTTAGTCTTTGAAAAGCTTGGGAATTAATGTTTCCTAGAATAAAATAGCTAGAAGGGCATTGACCAATATCTGATGAAGTCACTCTCACTTCATGCTCTTTCACTGTTTTAAAAAATTGAGACATAATTAACATACAACATTATATTCATTTCAGATATACAACATAATGATTCCATATTAGTACATCCTGCAACATGATCATCACATCTACTGAACACCCATCATCACGCATAGTTAAAACTATTTTTGTTGTGGTGAGAACTTTTAAGATCCATATACTTTCTAAGTAACTGGCAACTATGCAAAATCATATTATTGACTATAATAATGGTGTACATAACATGTCCAGGTCTTATTATTTTATCACTGGAAGCTTGTATCTTTTGACAACCTTTACCCATTTCATTCCCCTCCTACCTCTGGTAATCACTCACTGATTCAGTCTTTAACTTTATCCACTGACCATATCAACTTCTCATTATCTTTAAACTCCTTCTAGGTATCACAATCCTTCTTATCTAACACAGATCTCATAGTCTATCGTCTTCACTTTCCCCACCAAATATCCTCAATTTCCTTGCCCTTTGCTGCCTTTGTTTTCAATGGAGAATACTCCAACCTGGGATGATTCCTACTACGCATCTTTTTGACAACATCACAGAATTGTCAGAGAAAAATCACACAGTTGTCTCTTTAGCTGCTCTCTCATTTAAATGGGCCTTCCCTGGTGTCTCAGATGGTAAAGAATCTGCCTGCAATACAGAATATCACCTTCCATCAATGGGCATTTAATATTTTTTTTCTCTTTCTAAATTTCCCCAAAGCCTAATATTTCGAAGCCCATTTCTCCTCTTTTCTTAAACTCCCCATCCATTCTTCACATGCACTTAATGATCCATTCTTATATTACATTGAAAAAAATAGCAATCATCAAACATGGGTTGCCTCATCTCACCACCAAATTTAGAAATCTACTTACATCCCCAAACATTGTTCTTTTTCTTCATTCTTGTTATGGTGGAGGTGATATCCATCTTTATTGTGCCAAATGCCAGCATCTTATATGCTCTGGGATCTCTTTTCCCACTCTGATCAAAAACTTTACTGCTATTCACTCGAGGATTTCTTTTCCTGAAAGCATGGTCTCTTCTGATTTTCCATCTCTCACTCCCTTCTTGTTGATTCCCATCATTCTCATAAGCATACATCACGCAATAATGAACCGTGCACATTTAAGAAAAAAAGCAAGTGAGCTGTCTTTTTACGTCTAGTAGCCTTCCTTTTATAAAATTTCATTGGATTATAGTTGATTTACAATGCTGTGTTAGGTTCAGATGTACAGCAAAGTGATTCAGTTATACATTTATTCATTTTGGGGGGGTGTTCTCACATAGGTTATCACAGAAGATTGAGTAGAGTTCCCCGTGCTATACAGTAGGTCTTTGTTGGTTATCTGTCTTATACATAGTAATGTATGCATGTTAATTCCAAGCTCCTGATTCACCTTTGATAACCATGTTTGTTTTAGACATCTGTAAGTCTCTTTCTATTTTGTAAATAATTTCATTCAAACACCATTTCAATTTTCAACTCTGAACTGTGTTCTCTTAATCCCTGACACCATTTCCTCACCTCTGTTGTCTTTTTGACTCAATGCAATCACCATATTAGCAAACTGCTGTTTCCAAAATACCAATCACCGCTGTATTTCCACAGTGAAAGAGACTTTTTCTATCTTAAATTTACTAAGCTGAGAGCGTTAGTTGCTCAGTCATGTCAGACCCCATGGACTATAGCCCATTAGGCTCCTCTGTTCATGGAATTCTCCTGGCAAGAATACTGGAGTCGGTAGCCATTCAATTCTTCAGGAGATCTTTCCAACCCAGGGACTGAACCCAGGTCTTCTGCAAGAGCCTCAGCCCTAAGTTTATTACATTGCTGTCAAAAATTACATGTTGACTGTTCTTATTTTCTTGAAAGACTCCCTGCTCTTTGCTTTTATGACACTACATCTTCCTGTTTTACATCTTTCTTATTTCTGTCTTTCTCTACTTTCTATTTCTCTGTTATCCCATTAATGATCATATCCCTATGACTATGAGACTGGGTCCTCTTTTTTTTTTTAGTATGTTTACTCTTTTCCAGATTACCTCATCTAATTCCATAGTTTTACATGCTTCTACATGGTGACAGTTCATAAACTTTGATCTCCATGCAAAATCTTTCTTCTAAGCTCTTGATTAATATATTCAACCTACTTTTTAACATTTCCAATTATATCTCTCACTGATATCTCAAATGTAGCCCGTTTAAAATGAAACACATGATTCACTACACTATTCTACAATCCATCCATGTCAAGAACTTCCTTCATTTTAGAAAATGGCAAACATTATAATCTTTCAAGCTGTTGAAGTCAGAAGTCTAGCAGTAACACTTTCTCATAATTCACACATCCAATTAACCAAAATATCTTCAGTTCTACCTTCTCCATAAGCATTAAATCCATCCTTTTCTTTTCATCTTGTCTGCCTCCATCCAAGTGTAGTGAACATCATGACTTATCCCTCTTCACAAGAGTAATATTTTGTGCCAGGTAAATTGGGTTGATACTTTCCAGCATAAAGTTTTTCAACAATTTCCAATTGTACCTATAATTACAACCTGATTTTTTTTCTTGTTTTCCATAAATATATACTCCCACTTTGAGGGGATTTCAGGTTGACTACATCCAGCAAATAGCCTTCATGACTCCATCTCGAATTCTACCACTTTCTCTGGCTCACTCTGCTCCAACTCCATTGACTTTCATTTATTTCCTCAATTCTATTTCCTACCTTATGATATTTTCAAACTGTACAAAGAACATTTCCACCCTCTCAGCCTGTTCTTTTAATCACTTACTCCATCTGACACATGTCTCTGTTTAAATTTTACCTCCCTATATATCCTATCTGAAATGGATTTCCTCAGCTTATTATCAATCTCAATAACTTAAAATTTTCATTAAAAATTTTTAAAATGTCCAGTTTTGCTTTATGTTTCCTTGGTTTTGTTTTATTCCTTTTAAAAAAATCATTTCTCCTTATAGAAAAACAACTAATCCATTAAGTATTAGATTATAGCAATCATGTCATTTTTTTTTCCACCACAGTAACCCCAGTCTCATAGCTTCATATCTTATACATATTAGGGACTTAATATTAGTCAAAGAAATGGCTATTATCTGACTATTCTAATTATATATGTTATTATACACTGCTAAGGCTGCTGTAACAAAATACTATAGATTAGGCAAATTATAAACAACAGAAATTTATATTTGACCATTCTGGAGACTGAGAAGTCCAAGATCAAGGTACTGGCCAATTCAGTGTTCGGTGAGAACCTGCCTCCTGGTCCACAGAATCACCTCCCCAAAGTACCACATCTAAATACCATAGTATTGAGAATTAGGTTTCAGCAAATGAATTTTGGGGGGGATGAAGCATTTAATATATAGTACTATATACATATGCATCATTAGTGCTTCCAATAGGGTAGAATATTTCCACAGCTGGTGGGGTATGGGATATAATATTAGATGACACATGAATAATCGTATCTTATTCTTATTTTAATAAAATAAATACAAAATTTTGTATAATTATATTTTATATAATTATTGTTTACACAGTAAATTATATATTATATAACTAAGTTAAATAATATAATAAATGAATATTTAGAAAAAATATTTAGAAGAAAATAGGAACCACTTCTGAAATCCCTGATTTTCCAGATAATAGTCATGAGATATCATTTCTGAAACTTCACTCTACTTCTTGGCTAACAAATTAGGCTGCCACAATGTTGGCATGCTAGGGAAAAAGACACAAGTCTGCTGGATCAGAGACAAAGGAATTTATCGCTCAGAGTAACAGCTGTAAGACTGTCATTGTTTGCTCAAGTTCCTGGAGCCTCCATTTTCACAGTGATGCAAAGAAGACAGGGATGCTTGCATACCCACTAGGGTATTTGACCAAAGAGGAACCCCTAGCTTAGGGAACCCAAATCTTTTTCGTGGTGTGACATTCACCACAGAGAAAGAAATTACCTTGTACTCTCCTTTTCTCTGGAGAGACACACACTGTCTATCTTCAAGGTTGTTAAGCTATACATTCTTGAAAAGATAGATCAGAACAAAAACAGTCAGGCCTGTTTCAAGACATACAAAAATGGAGAGACTTGTGGAGAACTGTCACTCAACCTACTCAAGTAACAATGGATATTCAGTACAGCTGCAACTGAAATCGTTATTACCATTAGTCCCTGAGATCTGGGGGGTCATTTGTTACCATAATATAATCTAGACTATTCTGAATAGGTACCGCTGGCATAAAGAACCTGCATGCCAATTCAGGAGATAAAAGAGCTGCAGGTTCGATCCCTGGGTAGGGAAGAACCCCTGGAGGAGGAAATGGCAATTCACTCCAGCACTTTTGCCTGGAAAATCCCATCGACAAAAAGAAACTGGCAGGCTACAGTCCATGGGGTCTCAAAGAGTTGGACACAACTGAGTAACAGTGTGTGCACGAGCACACACACACACACACACATATGAAATTTTGGAATTCCATAAACCTCCGCAACTTATAAGAAAAAGTTGTGTATGACTACATCCAAACACTTTTTCTTTAGGTAGAAAGCTTATAGCATTGATTCGATCTTGGAGTTATGATCCCCCCCAAAATTCTAAAATAGGCCAAAAATGTTTTTGACAATTCCCAAAAATAGACATTTTGACTTTTCACTTATGTCTAAACAGAACGTATAATTGTCAACACAGAAAAAAATCACAACGTTAACTCTTTAAAATAAATTGTAAAATCTACATGCCCCTGTTTGATTCAATCTTTCGTTAACTCATATGTCATTAACATGAAAGAATGTATACGGTATATACATTCTTATATAAGAACTGTATATGGAATAAATAATTCTGAAAAATAAATAAATACATACATTTAACAGTATAATGGATAAAAAATGGATTAAATTTCAACCTGACATAAAATAACCAATTTGATTCAAATATAAAAAATATATATACACATCTGTTTTGGGTAACATAAATTTATATATTTAACCTACAGGTTGCTTTTAGTGCCATGTCTTGTTAATTCATAGAAATTAGCAGCTTTATAAGAAGCTGCCTTACTCTGCAAAAATAGACAATTCCTTTAAGACGGACCTCTTCTGAGCTTAATGCTTCATGGATTAAATATTATGCTTCACATACGTCAAATAGACATTTCCTAGAGTTGCAAGATCAATTTGACATTCTAATTAAATAATCCATAAAAAAAAATCACAAAGTTCCATGAGCTGAAACTGATCAGAGAATAGCACAAAACTTTACCTATATTACCTGAGCCCTGAGAAATACACTTTGATGAAAAACTGTGACTCAACCAATAAGTCAGGTCTCTGTCATACCTAATTCTTCACTGTTAAATTAAAAATTGTTCCTCAGAAATGCCATGATATGTAGTATTTGCAGGCCAATTTGGCAATCTAACAGTCATCAAAGAAAGGATGGGAAAAGAACTTTAAGCAAGCATTTGAAACATTTTCCTTCTAAAATTGACAAGATTCAATGTTGTCTGAATGAAAGGCCTCAAACCTGTTAGCAAAGCATGATGGAGTGAAACTCAGTTAATGCATCTAAAATTGTAAAATTGTTTTTAAAAATGCCTTTCTTATTACATCCAAATGCAATTTTCAAGATAGAGTCATAACATGACTCTGTGTGCAGTGCTGTGTGTACAATAAAGCAGCAAAATTAATCCCTTCCCCTGACGACCTCTAGAAATAAAAACCCATTATAGTAATAATATTTGTACTTAGGTCATGATGTTTTTGTGCTGAATTTGAATGTCATGAAATGATTATGTATAGGGGTTGATGGGGACATGTGTGCAGATAATTACATAAATAATCCTCTTTACATAGGTGCAAGGTGACTTTCTAGATCAGGTGGAAACTAGTTGCAACCTAATAAAACTCATAATAATTTTTGTTACTGCTAAGGCATGACTCTAACTCTCCCAAATGGTGCTTAAACGTATTTTCCTTTTCACAGGGACCCAATGAGAGAATTTGAGTAGAAGCCCAGTAACTTCAAGGCTCCTGGCTACTGCATTATATGTCAGAACCTGTCCTCAAGATGTAAGTATCCATTGGCACATGAACATCTTTCATAGGGTCAGGGATCCTTCAGTGTTGCCTTGCTCTGAAAAGGAAGGTAACCTATGAGATTGTGAAAATGGGCTTTTAGAAATTCATGTTTAAAATCAGGGTGTATTTCTCACACATAAGAGATTTCCCCCTTTGGAACTGAAATGTGGAACTACTCTAGTTTATCTTCTCAAGCAACTTTCATTTTCCTTTAGCCATGATATGTTTTTAAAAATATTAATTAATTAATTTGGCTGCACTGAGTCTTAGCTCTGTCATGTGGGGTCTTTGGTTAGGTGTACTCTATAGTATTGGTGCACAGGGTCAGTAGTTCAACACAAGGGCTTAGTTGCTCTGTGGCATATGGGATCTTAGTTCCCCGGCCAGGGATTGAACGCATGTCCCTTGCTTACAAGGTGGATTCTTAACCACTGGAACCAGGGAAGTCCCACTTTTTTTTTAACCTGTGAAGTGAATGTCCCTTAGAGTTTTCAAGGCTTCCCTGATAGCTCAGTTGGTAAAGAATCCACCTGCAATGCAGGAGGCCCTGGTTCAATTCCTGGGTGAGGAAGATCCACTTGAGAAGGGATAGGCTGCCCATTCCAGTATTCTTGGGCTTCTCTTGTGACTCAGCTAGTAAAGGATCTGCCTGCAGTTTGGGAGATCTGGGTTTGACCCCGTGATTGGGAAGATCCCCCGGAGAAGGGAAAGGCTACCCACTCCAGTTTTCTGGCGTGGAGAATTCCACAGTCCATGGGGTCACAAAGAGTTGCACACTATAGAGTGACTTTCACTTTCGAGTCTTTAAATAACTTACTTGAAAGAAGAAAATTCTACCCTGTCATCTTGCTTTCTTAATTGTTCCCCATTTTACTTCATTGCAAATTAGCTTTTACACCTTCTATTGACCAAAGCATCTAATTTAAACATAGCCAATTATTTCCTAGTATAATAATTGTACAATAATAAATAATAATTGTACAATATTTTTTCTAGTACAATAGCCATTCCCAAGCTTTAGTCTACTTGGCAGTTTTTTAGCTTTTTCCATGTACAGCTCTTGCTTTCTTAAAATTCTCACCCTGTCTATGGTTTTTAAATTTATAGAACATTGTTATTATTTTCATTTCATTTCATTTATTTATTTTTTTGGCTGCACTGCATAGCATGTCAGGTCCTAGTTCCCCAACCAGGGATCAAACCTATGCCCCTAGAAGTGGAAGCATGGAGTCCCAACCAAAGACCCCAAGGCAAGTCCCACCCTCTCTACTTTTTCTCTTCTTTCTTTTTTTACTTTTTAAATTATGAAAGTATGATAACACATTTACAAGAGACTTGAAAAATATAGGACAAAGTTACATCTAGTTCCACTATAGATTGTAATTATTTTTAAGTAGATAAATTAAGATTTTTAGTTGGAGTTTCAATATCAAACTCTTGAAAATTAATAGAATAAACAGGCAGAAAAGTAGAAGAATAATAGACCTGAAAAGCACTATGAGTCAATTCAATATAAATAAGATAATGTAATTTTCACACAACAGAATACTCTATTTTTCATAGGCATTCAATTCAATAGTTATTTGCTGAACAAGTGAGTGAATGCTTCTACTCTCCTGCTTTATCTTTTCTGTTTTTAAGTACTTCTTCTCTGTCATGTGATGCATGGCCATGGTTGTAATTCCTGCCTTTATAGATGATTCGTAATTATCTTACTCTTTTTTCTCCAAGCATCATTACCCTGATTCCAGATCTTTCCTTTCAAATGCCTGTTAAAAAATTCTCTATGATTTCATCACCAAAAAACTAAGTTCAATAGGCCTCATGACCATCAGAACCCCAAATAACTTCTACATTCTCTATTTTTGTTAACGATATTAGAATCTTCTTAGTCATTCATGTTCCACGTCTCAGTTTTACTCTGAACTTTTCCTTTTCTGTTCAGACATGCAGCCTTAAAGAGCCTGTCTCCATATTTTCTCTTCTATTTACTTTCATTACCAACACTATAGTTCAGGTCAATAATAAACTCTGAGCCTTCTTCTAATCATATGCTTAGTTACTTCCCTGGTAAAACACTGATTTTACCTGTGCCTGGTGCAAAACACTACATGTAGCAGACTGCAATTGCTCAGTTAAAAGTGTATGAAATTGATGGATTTTTCTATATAACCTCAGCCTTTTTCAAATCACCTGCAATAATTTTTCTTCCTAAAAAAGCCCTCCTAACTCCAATAAAAATTAACTTTAAAAAGAGAATGAAACAAAACCCTTTGAGTGGTATAACTAGTAACCTTTGTAACTAGTAACCTAGGGAGCAACTTGTGTTAATGCAGACTTGAGCTGCATTTAGTTCAGTTCAGTCACTCAGTCATGTCCAACTCTTTGCAACACCATGGACTGCAGCATGCCATCCATCCATCACCCGTCCATCACCAAAGATTGAAAGCAAGAGGAGAAGGAGGGTGGCAGAGCATGAAATGGTTGGGCAGCATCACCAATGCAATGGACATGAACGTAGGTAAACTCAGGAGATAGTGAGGGACAGGGAAGCCTGGTGTGCTGCAGTTGACAGGGTCACAAAGGGCTGGTGACTGAACAACAAGAATAAGCTCTCTTTTCCAGAGATTAGACCTTTGGTTCTGACTCTAAGGCTGTGAGTTTGAGTACGTGCAGTTCCTAAGAAAAATGTGTTACTGACTTGACCTCTCTAATTAACGCCTGGCAATCCTGCCTCCTCACTCTGTAAATCTTTAAATTTACTTCTACTTGGTATGTGCCTTGACCAAAAACTGCCGTAAAAGTCAAACACCAAAGTGTACTTGGTATCAAATTAAACTTGCTTTCAGCACAAGGAATACGTTTGTTTCCCCCAAGAGGGTGAATTCAAAGATAGCTTTCTTCCACTAAAAATTGTAGAACACATTTCTTTTGATTCTTATAACAAATAAAACAAGTCTCCACAAACTCATGGAATTATAAACTTATTAAAGATAAAGTGTATGATTTGATCTCTATTGTGCCATAACTGCAATTTTTACTTTATCTCATAGAAAAAAGATACTCAAATATTTATTATCATCTCTTTTTACTTCTGTCCTACCGTAGCTTGTTTGGAACTGTCTTTCTGCCTGTTAACGTAAAGAGGAATCTGATACAATTACTCTGGTTATGATTGGTCCAAGACTGAAAATATGTTCTAAAATAACTTTGATATTAAGGAAAGGAGAATCACAGCTCTTGAAAATCACAGAGAGAAGTATTGGTGAACTGCAACATTCTGATAAATTTTGAGAAAAAAATTGGCTTTCATAAGACATTGTAAAGTTGCTCGAGACTACATTTTAGAGTCATTTTTATGAGTGCATAAAATTATTTGTGTCCATAGATTTAACACACTCTCTTATTTTACCTCTCTTATGATCCCTGGGTTGGAAAGATCCCCCAGAAAAGGAAATGGCAACCCAGTCCAGTATTCTTATCTAGAGAATCCCTTGGACAGAGGAGCCTGGTGGGCTACAGTCCATGTGGTTGCAGAGTCGGACACCACTGAGCAACTGACACACACACTCACACTTCTCTTACTTGAAAAATAAGGAGAATCACAGAATTTTAGAGACAGAATAAAACTTTGCAAAAAGCCAGTTCAAATCCTTCATTTTGTCAAAGAAAACTAACACAAAAGTAGAGAGTGACTTCTAAGGCCAAAAAGAGTCAGAATTTGAATAGTAATAAGGAAAAACCTGTGACATGCACCGTCAGAGGAGACAAAGCACTTTGAGAAGAGTCCTTAAAATAGATGTTAATTTCTTCCTGGTTTTCATTCGCTCCTTCTTCCAAGTAGCTGCATGTTTCCCATCCACTTAAAAAACCGTCTTTTCAAGGGTCCTTATAATAGGTGTGGCCATGTGATGAAAATGCTTGTGCTTCCCTTTTTTCTTTTTTAAATTATAAAAGTATGATAACACATTTATAGGAGACTTGGAAAATACAAAGCAAAGTTACATATAGTTACACTATATATTACAATTTTTTAAGTAGGTAAATTAAGATTTTTAGTTGGAGTTTCAATATCAAACTTAATAGAATAATATACAGAGAAGTAGAAAGGCATAGTAGACCTAAAAAGCACTATGAACCAATTCAGCATAATTAAGATTTATTCAATTTTCACACAACAGTAGGATACAGTTCTATTCAGGTACCCATAGACTATAAACTAGGAGATACTGGAGCACATCCAGGACATAAAACAGGGTGCAAACATCTCACAGTCTAAAGTTATTGAAACTTTCTCTTTTCAAACATCCCCACCGATTGGAATCCATACCAGCATCCAGAGCAGCAAGATGGAAACAGGGAGCCATTCTGAGCTTGTTGAGCTGCCCACTTCTCCTGGACTACCTCCTTATATATGAACTATTCCCTGAGGAATAATCTTCTGAAAGTTTGTGCTACTCTATTCTGAATCTCTTTGTTATTACAGCTTAGCCTACAATAACAGGCTGCAATAGTATTATAATAGTCTTCAGGTCAAGTCTGTGGACACACAGAACAGCCATTTAGAGGTCAATGGAACCTAAAAGAATTTCTGGTCCAACCACCTATGTGGTGGTTGATAGATGTACAGCTAGGCAGAATGTTTGCTTGAGAACTAGTACCTTACAATTCAAAGAAAACATCTCATAAATCGATTATGTTAAAATTGAATTGTCATGCTTTTCTCCACTGAAACGTCATGATAAAAATTTGTACCAATGAGAGCAATAAACTAAAATGTCAGAGAAATGTATGCTTCAGCACTACTTACTGTTCCTCTGAAGCATTTTCAACTTACTCCTAAAATTGACTCATTAATGCTGTTCTCAGGACTAATTATTCATTCAACCACTGGTTCACAAATAGTTAATGAATAACTACTATAGTAGGAACTATGCTTAGTGAATGAGCTAGACAATGCTCCTGTCCTCATGTCTGATTTTTTTTAAGTCATTAAAATAATTAAATTAGCAAGTCTAGGCATCATTAAGAGGAAAGACAAGTGGCATTGGAGTGTGAAACAGGAGGAACCTAATGCAGTCTGGTACTGAGAATGTCAAACACTTTGTTTTGAATTTTTTTAGCACTGAATCTGTTGTGTCTATAAATTTTTCTTATTTTTCCCTTTGTCTCAGTAAGTCAATTAAACATTTTTGAGAGCTTGGGAAAGAATATAAAGACAAGACATTGTTTTTCAAGGTATGTTGGAAAGAACCATAGCTATGGAGAAAAAGAGCAGTAGGAACTCATGCACTCCTTTGCGTAGGGCCGGGTGAGAGGGAATAACTGAAGTGAGAGCAAGCAACCCACAGAAGATGCTTCAGGCTGGCTACGCACAGAATAATGCTCAGCTTCCCGCTGGCCCTTCCTGTGTTAAATAAGCACAAGTATGTCGCAGTCTGAGTGTGTGATTGTCACAACTTTGAGTTTTGGGGCTATTGAAAAAGTGAAATTGTATGTGGGGTGTGTATGAATGAATCTTATATACAATGTTGTCATCATAATATAGTAAACTGACTAATTTTATAGATTAAAATTTGATTTCAATACTTTAACTTACGGGTGTTATATTTCCAGACATGAGTGAAGACACTAAAGTAAAATGTGGCTGAAAACATGGCTTGCTTAAATGTTGGATTGAACTCCTGAACTCTACCTAGTATTCCTGAATCAATAAAAATAATGATTGTTATTATAATATTCTTCTATAATTATAATATTATTATTGTATAATAATTGTTACGAGAGAGAAAAGAGAAGACAGTAGTCCTTCATACTCATCCCTTTAGATTCATTGCTAGCTCTGAATTATAGAATGGTCTGTAAGATGAAAGAAAAATAAAAAGACAGATGGTAAAACAGAACCCAACATAAGCTTGGATAGTATCCATGGAGAGGAAAATGCTTTATAATTGGTAAATATTATAATGAAATATGTTAATTCATATTACCAGGATTTAGGAGTCAAGGCCCATCTGTATGAAACAAATATTGCCAATAAAGATGTTTTCCCACCTGGATTATCATAGGATCAAATAGTGATTCTGACTACATTTCAGAAACAAGCCATATGTTGGGAAAAAAAAAACTCACTTTTCAAGGGCACAAGCATGTTATGTGGACATATTTTCAGAAAGATTAGATAGGATATTTTCATATAGCTCTTGGTTGGTTCCTAGTATTTTTATCTTTAAAAGTCTTTTCACTGATCCTTTGTGGGTGGCTCTATCTTCTAACTCACCATAGTTTCAGAGATATTGTTGAAACTCTCTAGGATGACATTGCTAGTTCACAGTTTCTGACTTAAAAAGGATTCTAATGGGTTTGACAGGCTTTTTCATGTTAGCCTCTCCCCTCCTTTAATTTCTTTTGAAACATTTCTAGGGAACCTAGGAAATCTACACCTATTTCTTTCTGGGTACCTTGCAACACAACTAAAAGTATATTTTAAAACAGAGCATTGCTCATGCAAAGACGGTTATTAACAATGCAAAAAACTCTGCCCGCTTCGGTGCACATTTTGGGCAGAAAATGCTATAGCAGGTGGACCACGTTCTCTACTGATGGAAAAAGTACCTGCTTACAGCTATGAGTCCAAAGGCCCAACTGACTAAAAATTAGCGATCCATCAGATTGATGGGCATAAAGCAATCTGCACTGTTGGCGCCTTGAAATTTCTTGCATCAGTCACCAGATCATGATTTACTAATAGGGTTTCAGGGCTTGCAAAATAGCACAACTCTAACCACATATTAATATTTAATCTGGCATTTTAAGTGCACCTAACAAAAGACCCCAGAGCTGCTGACAGAACCCTAAATTGTGAATTTCTTAAAAGGGAATTGAGCTAGTCCATGGTGATTTCATGAAAAAAAAGAAAATAAATGGTCTCCAACATTTCTTACATAGACCTCACCATCCAGGGCTCTCATTTTTCTTAAAAGTATTTATCATGCATTTTTAGAGGCTTTACTAGAGAATCACAAGTCTGTTTCTGGCAGCTGGCTGCAAAATCCACAATTAGATGACAGCAGATGCATTTTGGTTAATAAATTTTATATTAGACAATTTGCTCCTAAAATAATTCATTGACACTTCCCAAATGTTGCTAAATGAGAGAAGATCTAGCCTATAAATCACTTGAATCACCTTATTACATGCTTTTACGCAACTGTATCTGTTCTGAAGTAGTAAGTTGAAAAAGGCACTCAGTGGGCAAATGAGTTTGCTTTGCAACCCCATTTTCAAGGCTGAAGATGCCCACTAATGCCAAGTTCTAGAGATATCCAGACCCACTTTAAATGAGAAACAGTGCAAAAGTAGAGGGAATGACTACCTGCTAGTAATACTGACTACATATAACTGCTATATCTAATGTCTGTGATGAGTATACAAAATAGGTGTTGAATTACTTCCACTTGTGACCAAAAAATGCCATAATTTATGAGAGATGTTCCTATGATAACAGAATGCCACCTGTAATAACAATGTTTATTAGTGTACACATAAGGGTTACAAATGATGTCTCTTATCTATGGACCAAAACACAAAAGACAACTTATTAGCAAAAGATAAATTGCATAGCAAGATCTCAATGAGATGCTAGGTTTGTCATGAAAGAAACAAAAACCTTTTTATTTGCACAGTCCAATGCCTTTATAATCCATTTAAAATAATATACTTTCCACTAGGTGGCTTTTTCTGATCAGATCATTTTACCATTTTAATTACATTTTTAATATCCTGGCCGCATAAACAAAGATAAATTACAAACCCCGCACGATCTGGCTGCTAGCTCAGGCATAGTCGGTAATAATATCAGCTTTTGTTTGTGCCTCCTCTAATTAGATTCTGAAATCTAGGCTTTGTCAATCAATAATTTTAATTTTAGAATCGCCTTTTGATCTTGCATTTCATGTTTGTTTGGGAAAATGATCAGTAGGACAAAGCTGATAATTTATGCAGAAACAATCTCTCAGCAGAGCTCCGCACACATTCCTCCCCTGCAGACTACCCTTGACACAGGTCTAATTAGCATGCAGATATGTGTCGCCTCATTGGCAATTCAAATTGCTTTTTTATAATGTACCTCAAATTGTGCTACTCAAACATTGTATTTGATTTCCAAAGCCCCCTGGGCATCCCATCATGTCTCCCTTCGTCCTGGGTCTGAAGCATTTATTGAACAATCTGCGGAGACTGGCTGTCTTTTTGAAAACACCCAAACATCGCATCCTCTGTGGGGCCAGCTTTTCTTCTTGTCAGAGAGCAACTTGTTCCTCCGAGGAATTCCTTGTGCCCCATTTGTGGGTTTAGAGATGATAGGGTTCCTCGAGAGTTGATTCTCCCACGTGGTTGATCTATAAGGGCTTCACTTCTGTGCCACTCCTTTTTAAAGAGAGGGAGGCTGTCGGGTGAGCCCACATTAATATGCGACACCTAACCACATCTCTGAATGCCAGTCTTCCATTCTTCATTAAACAAAAATGGCTGGATTACAAGGATTGTTTTGCCTCTCTCCCACATGCAGACGCACACACACACACATTCATTTTCTCGGGCATACATATGTGCCCGCAACCTTCTGCCGCGTCTACACACCCACCCAAGATACACGGAGCATAGCAAGTCAGGATGGAGTTGTGCATGAAAGTTGCCTGCTGGACTCATGAAGAATAAGGAGATTCCAGCATACATACACTGGGGCTTTTTTTTTTTTTTTGCCATGCAACAAGTGGCAGAATCAATGGTGTACAGTCATTCAGCAATGTAATTCATTTCACTGGCTTTGGCTCTTAGCCAGATCCGCCATCTGTCTCTGGCTCTCCCTCTCCCCCTCTCTCTCCCTCTCCCTCTCTTTCGCTTGAATTTGTCCTACATTTCGTAATATTACGTGCCTGCCATCCTTATCCTATGCCAGAGGTACGACACCAGTCTCACCCCCATTCCGGCGTGGAGTTCTCTGAGTTCGGCGGCACTTGGGATATTCCACTTCAGTGTCATGGGAAGAAAAGGGTAAGGAAAAATCAAAAAGGATTCATGCAAAAAAAAAGAAAAAAAAGACATCTATATAATATTCTGGGATCCAATTGCTCCTGCTTCAGCCTTTTATCCAAAGCCTTGAGATGGATCTGCCTCATCCAGGAACTTTTCCTGCTTCGTTAGAGCATCTTCGTTTTCTTTATCAGACACTGGCACCCCACGCCAGTGCACGGCTCCATGGAATGCTTGCAGTTGGACCCTTGCAGGGCTCTGCCACCAAACAACCTCCTGCATTGGCAATCGGGGGACTCCTCTAGGATCTTATGCGTGCTTGCTGTTTGAAGCTGCAGAAAAGTGAATAATCAATTAAGTATTGATTTCTTGTAAGATTTGGTAAATTTCAAAGGCAAGACAAAGAGGATGGCTTAAGGAAACACTGCAGGGACTTGGCGTAAATTAGACAACTCACGGAGGCGCAGAATAAAATAACACCTCAACTGAAGATTTCCTTGGAAGAATTAGCACTAGCTATTGGAAGACAATGGTGGATTTAATCAAAACAGCAGGCATGCAAGAATTTTTCCCGTGAACCAGAAAAAGGAGCTAATTATAACCACCTTTTTTAATGGAGCTAATTTGACTGAATGGATGCAAATGTGCTTTATTTATGGATGAAGAAGCAAGCCTTACTGCAATGATCTTGGGATCATCGTATCAGCTCCGGTTACCTTCAGTACATTTTTATTTCCGCAGAAGGTATTTATATGTAAACAACAGCTAACCATACAAAAGATTCATCGGAACAATATACTATGGTAGATGAGATAGAATCATAATTTTGCAGCCTCTCAGGATTTCCCCTAACTTGGGGTTTTGCAAGCTTTGCGTGCCTTGGGTTATGGTAAACAATAAATGAATGATGCTAAACTGTTGTGAATTTTTCAATGTGTAGTTTATTAATTTTAGCTTTCTTGACATGTTGATTTAGAATTATTTGGCAATTAATCCATAAGGAAAGGAAGGGAATTGTTGGGTGGGGTTTTTTAAATGCATTTGCTGTCTTCTTAGAGATCAGAATGTATAGGTCCCACCAGCCCATGAGCTCTAAAATTATTTTAAAATGGTAAAATTTTTTGACAATTTGAAGAATTAGTTTTATAATGGGAACAACGTGTTATAATCAGTAAAAAGAGAATTGTTATGTTTTCTCTCTGGTTCGAATGTTCTTGAGTGATTAACTCCTCTGTTGCTGATGAGAAGTAAATATAAGTGGCAAGAAGGAGAGATTGTAATGACAATGCTTTGTTCCTATGTCTCCTCACATTTCAGGCTGAAGTGCATTTTAAGCCTTTCCTTCTATTCCTATTATTTTCTTTCTCTATTTTTCTTCTTTTCATCATTTTTTGCTGTCTTGCAATCTATGTTCCCTGAGCAACCATAGGAACCAAGTTACATTAAGCTTCAACACAAAGACCTTGTAAGAATAATGAATCCTCATTTGCATCGACATTTGTATTCAGATTTGCCAGGCTATAAACTTGGCAGATCAAGCGGAATATTAAGTAGAGGCTTCCATGGTAAATTGTGGCTCTTGAAATTGCTAAGTACCCCCCTCCTTTTTTTCCTATCTGTGGTGGCAGGTGAAGTCTCATGACTCCATGCTTCTTCAGAAGCGCATTGGCTCCTTCATCTTTCAGTACATGATGTCAGTTTCGAGCAGAAGAGGAAAAAACCTATAGTAGGTGTTCTGGCTGAAGGTACAATGTGACATGTCACTGGACAATTAACTCTAGAAGCCAGAGACCATGAGAGAAATGCCTTTAAGCAATTGAAGGGTGTGAGGAAATTAATTACCATGTGTGGACTAGCGTTTGATTTTCCTGGTATATTCAAAACATATTAATCTTGCAATAGTTCACATTCATTTTTTAAAGTTTTTAAGGGTTATAGGAGGACCTATGTAGCTCTTGACTTACGAAACAATTCAGTTGTGCCATTCTGAGTCATTGTCACTGGTCTACTCATAACCGTTCTTAAAATACTTGAAATGCCTTAATATCTCTACGGATTGACTGACTTCAATCCTTCCTTTGATTCTGAAATGATAAAACAGGAAAAGTCATAGTTACTTTTGTAGAAGTTCAAAAATATGACCTATATACAGTATTATATCTATCCTATAGTAATACATCTGTAATATAGTAAACAATCGGGTGAAAAATGTAGGCTTTAATTTCCATGTTTGGTTCAGTCTATGTGATGCCAAACAAGTGAGTAATTGGAAACATTTGTGCATGACTTAATTTTTCATGCATTACCCCAGAATCTTGGGATAAGATTCAGAATCTTGCAAACAGAGGCTACATCTATGACCTATTAACAAATTCTCACTTCTTGGCATCCTTTTTTCTCTGCAGAACCCATCACTAGTAGGGAACAACAAAATGTGTTAGAAGATCAGCCTTGCAACAAACTTACAATGAACATCTGAACAATGGCTTTTCTTTTTAAATCTGTAGCTTATTTAAATAGTGTAAATGATGACATGTAGAGTGGATCTACATAAAAACATTTTTTTTGTATATCATGAGGAATTGTGAAATCTTAGTAACTAATATAAGCAACTGATTTAACTCTTTAGGTTGAGGTAAGATTTAATTGTATGTAGGAAAATGGGAGCTGTTTCATGAGATGCTGCATTTTTTTAAATGAACTGTTAAGTGTTTAGACAAAAGGATAACATTTCATAAGTTGTCATAAGCTTATAAAAATATTTATAAGAATCCTGTCCAAACATGTATGTTAGCATGATTTATTTTAATGTATCACAATATAGTCAGTTCTAAAGTAGGTATTAGATATCTTAATAGTAACTGTGTTTTAGAATCTGAAAAATAAAATGCAAATCATAATATGTTTGCATTTCACAAACTCATTATTTTTAAGAGAAATTTACTATTAGATAATTTGGTAATCATAACAATACTGAAAAACAAGGGTGTTACCACTAACTGGCAAAAGTTAATTTTATTAACCCCAAAAGTTAATTTGGGGTTCCCTAGTGGATCAATGGTAAAGAATCCATCTGCTAATGCAAGAGGTGTGGGTTCTATCCCTGGGTCAGGAAGATTCCCTGAAGAAGGAAAAAGCAACCCACTCCAGTATTCTTGCCTGGGAAATCGCAAGGACAGAGGAACCTGGCAGGGTACCGTTCCATGGGGTGGTAGAAGAGTCAGACACGACTTAGCACCTTAACAACAGCAACAACTTTGTATCTTTACTCTTTAATGTGAAAAAAAAGAAAGGAAACATGGTAATTATCTTCAAGTTGCCTCAATCTACAGCAATCAGCAATGGAGGAGAAACAACATTTAAATAAGAGTTCTTCTCAGGGGACTTAAGGATAACTCCTTTTGATGGAGTATAACCATCAACTTTATAACAAATGCAAGAAAAGGTTAGAAACTGATACATTAATTTGAAACGATGTTGTTTATAATGTCAAGCAAAGACATCAATACATCTTTAACATACTTGCTTTTTCTTGTGAATCTGAAATCCAATTTAATGTCTTCAACATGGTGTTTTGCCAGTGTGGATTGGGGCGTATATACTGATTCATCTTTCATGGAAAATATAAGAGTACATTTGATTGTGTTCAAATATACATTCTGGTTATATATTCAAATCAGATTTCGAAAGGAGGAGATTTATACTTTTATTCAAGACTGCCCATCAATTTGAAACTGTCTTCTTTAATAAATGCTAATGATTTGGTTGATTACATTTTGTGCATGTTCTTACTGTGCAGTTTTGGGAATCAACTGCTGATGAATCTTATCAAGAAGAGAAATTACAGCATTAGCTGATTTGCTTTCTAAACAGCAGGAGTGAGAATTCTATCCAAAATGGTATTAGTGACATTGCTTTAACTTCCACACAGAAACGTGTGTACTATTTCTTGCCTGCCTTCTCAGTGTAATTTAGACAAGGTTCTCATTTATTAACTATGGTCTCTTCCTTCTGTGGATATATATGCTAAACCAGAAAGTCAAAACCAAACGAATGACAAATTAAAACATGTATTTAAATTTACTTTGTCGAAGTTTGATAAGGGAGAAGTAGGGTTGTGAATATTTTTTATTTTTAACCTACAATAAGAAAACAGCAAAATGATGTGTGCAGGGTAATTACACACTATCTTGTTTCTGTTTATACTGGAGGATTTTTTTTTTTTTTTTTTTTGCTACCTGGGAAAAATGCACATGATTGTGAGGTTTTATCTGCTGTAACTTCTATAGCTGCTCTTACACTAATTCACAAGGTTGGTGGCCACTGGCACAAAGCCCAAAGGTTAGGGCTGAGCCTTCCTATCAGAGAGGGATGTAGATTACAATAGTACGGCCTTGTGTGTGTTATTCTGAAAAACTGGACTTTACTGAGTTTCAAATCAACATCTTTTACTGTCCTGTTTTAGTAGGATGGCTGAAAGGTTTGTCATGTTTACAAAACAGGCAGAACTGTGAGATTGAGACCATATCACAGAATGGATGTGTGCTTATGAGACTCGACCTGTAAAGTCAATTCAAGATTTTCACTTCTACTCAAGAGGGATACTCATATTCTTCATGACAAATAGTGAAGGGTAAATTTCTAGAACTAGAGATACAAATGTTGATATAGATAGGTAAAGATGATATAGAGTATATAGATATGTCTATATTTGAAAGAAAGGGTTATGTATATAAATATATATATATATATAGAAATAACATATATGTAAGATATATACCACTTTCCTCTCTGATTTTCAAGTGTATGCATTATTGTTGCTTAGAGAAATATTAACAGTTCATAACCACAAACTCTCTAAGAATAGAAAATGTGTGTATATGTATTTGTATAGACATATGTAGGAAAAATAGGTTTTGATAAAGTGGATGACAGATGTATTATTATATAGACATCATGAAATTAGCAGATAGGAGAAAAAAGCAACCCACATGTGTAAGATCAGTGAAGAATTACTCTCACCCGTGGTGTCACTTGACAATCTCTATTGTTTTTCAGTCGTTCAGTCGTGTCCAACTTTGTCGACCCCATGGACTGCAGCACCCCTGGCTTCTCTGTCCTTTACCATCTCCCAGAGCTTGCTCAAACTCATGTCCATTGAGTCGGTGATGCCATCCAACCATCTCATCCTCTGTTGTCCCCTCTCCTCCTGCCTTCAATCTTTCTCAGCAACAGGGTCTTTTCTAATGAGTCAGCTCTTCACATCAGGTAGCCAAAGTATTGGAGCTTCAGCATCAGTGCTTCCAGTCAATATTTAGGGTTGATTTCCTTTAGGATTGACTGGTTTGATCTCCTTGCTGTCCAAGGGGCTGTCAAGAGTTTTCTCCAGCACCACAATTTGAATGAATCAGTTCTTCAGTGCTCACCTTTTTTATTAGCCAGCTCTCACATCGATACATGATTGTGGGAAAAAAACCTAGCCTTGACTATCTCTGTACTTAATTTAAAACCTATGTTTAATTTTATACAAAGTTTAATGTTAAACTTAGTTTGCTCCTTTTATAGATGATTCACTCTAGAAGCTATTTCAAGAGTGGATAGAAAGTTTTACGAATATTTCTGCAATTTTGATATTATTTTAATTGAGAAATAATACATAATATTTTGTGATGATTCTAATGACATAGGTGAACTAGATTAACATGCATTTAATTATATGCTTAAGTGTTCCTTTTAATACTATAGTTACTGCTAAGTCACTTCAGTCGTGTCCGACTCTCTGCGACCCCATAGACGGCAGCCCACCAGGCTCCCCCATCCTTGGGATTCTCCAGGCAAGAACACTGGAGTGGGTTGCCATTTCCTTCTCCAATGCAGGAAAGTGAAAAGTGAAAGTGAAGTCACTCAGTCCTGTCCAATTCTTAGCGACCCCATAGACGGCAGCCCACCAGGCCCCTCCGTCCATGGGATTTTCCAGGCAAGAGTACTGGAGTGGGGTGCCATTGCCTTCTCCAATACTATAGTTACTTACCAGTAAATTGAAATAAGACTTTATCTGCTTTATATTACCATATGTTAATGTAACACATTTAAATAATAATTCAAATTGTCTTTTTTTATAATATTACTATTTCTGACTGTACTAAAAATCATCAACCATAACTACACTAGTCATGCTGACAGTAAGGAGACAGCCAGGAATTCCTATTTTTGTTATTTTATTGTCTTTTTCAAATTGGACCACAGACATTCTTTCCTGACTACCTCAGCTATAAGGTTAAAAATCTCTCTCCCCATACATTCCCCATAAAAGCTCACCTAAATTTAATTCAATAAAATAATCATGGACTCACTTCTCTCTCACCTGTTGGATATTCTGACATCAGTAGGCAAGCTTCAGTTTCAGGACCCAAATTGAGCTTTATTGCATCTCAGAAAACCAATTTCCTAATTTTCTTATTTTGATTAACCTCCAAAATATTAGGCTCGGTTACTCAGCTATGATTTAAGAGGTGTGGGCTCTAACTTTTAAAATACCATGCAGCCAACTTCATTGCTTCATGGGAATACTACTGGCTGGTCACTTTTCTGTCCAGGTAATCATTTCTCGGCTGATTTGGTTGTACATCTTTGAGCATTAGCTGTATTCTTCATCCCTTCGTGCTCTCCCTAAATGAATTCACCTTGTTCCTTCTTCATTATAATGACTGTTTAGAATATTATTTCACACTGTCCTTCAATCTTCTGTTCTTTGTACTGACATTGGTGCTTGAAATTGCTCTTTTTAAAATTTTAAAAATTCTATTTTTTATTTCTGTTTGTTTACTTGACTACATGGGGTCTTAGTTGAGTCATGTGAGATCTTTCATTGGAGCACCTCATTCTCTTGTTGAGGTGCACAGGTTTAGTTGCCCAACAGCCATGTGGGATCATAGTTCCCTGATCAGGAATGGAACTTGCTTCCCCTGCTTTGCAGGGTGGATTCTTAATCACTGGACCACCAGGCAAGTCCCTTTTACTTTCAAAACCCTACATCTTTCATGAAACATTTACTAATCAAGGGGATGCGAGGTGACACTATTTTCTCCATTTTCAAACAGCAAAATTTTCAGCAATCATGAGCTAATGTTCAGTTCAGTTCAGTTCAGTTCAGTTCAGTCACTCAGTCGTGTCTGACTGTTTGCAACCCCACGAATCACAGGATGACAGAGCTAATGTTCAAGATATATTTATTCACTTGCATCTACCCACATTGTTTTGATGGTATGAGATTTTCATCTATATCTGATTACAGAGCACCACTTGTGTGAATGTCTATGTTCATTCAGTAATTCTTCCAAACCAATACGATTCAAGGAGGTTCCTTTTTGTGTTATGCACTTTTGTGGAAGCTATATGATTATAAAAATGAACTAGACATACAAGGTATACAAACTCTTAAAATAGCAAGCAACGGGGCCATGTGCCCAGGAAGATACACTAAAGCTTGCAGTTAGGCATTTTGTACATTTTGTACATTCCTAGGTATTTATGAAGGGCCTTTGAGGATCTGAATTACGATTAGAAATATTTCCTAAATGGAATATAAACTATCCATTCCTTTTGATTTGGTAATCCTACAGTGATACAAGCATTCTTACCAATGACAACTTAGAACAGATGGTCTCAAAACTTTCTGGACTCAAAATCACTATAAAAAATTACCAAGGTGACAACAGCCTCATTTATGTATGTTATGGTCATTGGTATTTGCCAGATTAGAAAGTAAAGCAGAAACTGTTTCTAAACTATTTATTAAGTCATTAAAAATAGTGACTACAAGCCCATTTAAAATGTTAACATATATAATATGCTACGCTAAGATAATCATACATTCCAAGTTTTAAAAGCAAGGAAAAGGGCATTGCATTACAATTTTGTGACTCTCTTGTTATGTCACTTAATAAAAATGCTGAATTATCATATCTGCTCCTATCTAATAAAAAAATGCATATTGCAATATATACCTTGGGTTGAGGATATAAGGAAAATTCACCCTCTCATAAATACATAATTGGAAAAGAGAACACTTTAGTAGCTTTTTTATCTAATTGTGGATATTTTTCTTTGAGACACATCAAATATTGACATTCCCTAGTTTCCTAAAATTCTGTTGCAATGTGGAATCTAAAACTATGTCAATGAACTTTTCATTTTATTTTACATTAAAATCCATTATTTATCTTGCATTCTTAATAGATTTTTGACCCAAGCATGATTTTATAACACTAAGAATTGGTCTGTTAGAGAATACTGCTTACTGAGTTATGCAGATCTTTCAAATGTTGACACATTTCATTAGACAGTATCAAAAAATAATCACATTCATTAATATCACCATCATGATCTCATCAGAAATTTCATTAGGTATTGGAAATCTGTCAAGTTCATGATAGCAGATATATATTGTACAAAATTCTAATTTTCCATGAAAGCTAAAATTTTATCAACAACAAATACTGTAAATCATTTTCCTTCAGGTTATGGACACACTTTATTTTCTAGGTATCTGTACATACTCAAGTCTGAATAATCATACTTTGTAGGCCATGAAAAATGGGTCTATTATATATAGCTCAAATTGAACCATATAAAGGCTTTACTTTGAGATAAACATGATAATTTACACTTCAATATGCAACAGAAGTTCTATATGGGTACTTCCCATCTTGTCATGGAAAGTATTAAAAAGACATGTAACTAATAGAAGAAATTTAATGAAAATTGCCTCATCCAAGGGTCAAGGACTTTTTTAGCTTAAGTGTATAACCCCGAAGAACACAATAACTTTCAATACAGTTTAGGGCCAGTTGACTTATTCTAAGAAGGCAGAACCCCTAAGGCTCCAGTATCGTGTGCAAATTTCAGTCCAAAAGGAAAAGGAAAATAATAAATTATTATCGTGAAAATAATGTTGACTTCAAGAGCTCCCTGAAAGTATCTTAGGGTATGTCAGAGCAACTTTGGGGGAGGGAGAGGACAGAAGGAAACTGTCGTGTTTGTTTGCAGTTATTGAAATGATAGAAGCAGAGATCTTCCAGAGACAGAAATATAATTACAATTATCTGGCCTGTTAAGAAATTGTTTTTAATTCTGCTCTGAAGGGACAGCAGATTATTGATTGGGAACCCTCTTTATAAAGTATCTTCCTTTGCACAGCTATAATTTTTTTAACTTTATTTACAGCAACATTCATCCCCTTTTATCTGATATTGAGATCAGAGACATCCTATGAACACCGAGAGTGTGGTTTAAATCAATTGTGCTCTGGAACCTGGGCTTCGCTGCTTGCATTCCACCTAAGTAGACAGATGACTGTGCTTGTAAGTATCTGTGGAAGAAGCTGAATCCAGGCTGCTGAAGGCCACGTGAACAGTATATGCAAGCATGGCCAGGTCACTGCTGTGCCCCCAACATTGCTTATTTGACTTTTGGATAATGAGACGTGATAGTACTAAAAGGGGCTAGCACACAGTTAGTAGGTCATCAATGCACACTGGGTTCTCTGGAGCCTTCACGTCTAGCCTTAAAACTAAATTGCAAACATTTTCATTTACAGAGCAATATGTAAACATGATTATGAAGAACATTAAATAAGGATGGCAAATAGTTTTACGATACAATTTCAATTATATACTTAAACACTGAAGAGAGGCCATTAAATGGCCATCATTAGGTGGCTGTTCAAATAAAAGTGTATTAATAGAATAGAATGTAGCAATTAAAAATAATAATACATAGCTATAATCTATTCACAAAAAGTGATTTCCAAGATACATAAATTGAAAAAAGCAAGGTGTAAAATGTGTGTATAATATGGTCCCAGGTGTGTAAAGATTTGTACATACATTTAAATATACAATAACAGAAAGATCACAAACTGATGAAACAGCTTAAGATTTAACAAGAAGGAAACAATTTTCACTGAATATACTTTTACATAATTTGCTTTCTTTAAACACAAGGGTACACCACATTAGTTTTAAGATAAATGATAGTTAATTTCAAATGTAAAATAGAGATGATTTATAGATTTACAAACCCATGATATATTATCTACCCCTAAAACAAAAGTTGACAAAGGATCAGTTTTATCACTGATCACATAACATTCTGTAAAACCAAAGCAAAGCTATTTTTAGCTATTTCAATCCATGGATGTGTTAGTTCAGAAAAAAGTCAAAATATATTGTTAATAAGTGGTCAGATAAAACACAATATTTTTTATTTGCTGAATCTGGCAACCCTAATGGTTGAAAAGAGAAAAGTTGTTTCGAATTCTTAGGATACTATGCATATTCAATACCAATATTAAGTTGTTTGCAGGTAGTCTAGCTTCTACTATTGTTTAGGTAAAAGGCATTGCTCTTTTAACTGAATTTTTAAATAATATTTTTGAAAGTAGAAAATAATAAACGGTTCTCCCAAGTTTAAGATGATAAAGTTCATTCAACATGTAAACTGGCTGTAATCTCTTTTCAAATTTATATTCCAGTTCTTTCATATGATACCATTTTATTACAAGCAAATTATCCTATTTATTATGCAATGATCATACCTTCTTTCTAATACTCCAACTCTGACTCTTTATCTACCTGTCCATGTTTATGTGTCCATGGATCTAAAATATCCTCACAAGTTTTCTTCTAGCTGCTTCAGTTGAAAGGCTCTTTTAATTCCCTGATCTCATTTGTACAGTCCTTGTTTTCGTCTTCTGTTTTTGTAATGTGTGTACAAATCAATGTAGACAAATAGAAGCACTATGAAAGCAAGACACAACCACTTCATCCATATCTTTAATCTTGAATCATTACACATGCTCCAGGATCCTGGTCTGGTGTCCTAGGCAGAGAATTTATCCAACAGAATCCAATAGATGTGTGGGTAAATGACAATAGGTAATTCAACCCCTCTAAAGATTAAACTCCAGTTAATTTGGAATCTCAGGGGGAAAAAAAAATAACTACCCCATTCAACATATTACAATCCCTGTTTATAGTTGAAAATATTTCTTGAAATGACCATTAGCCATACTTTATCCAAGCTAAAATTATAAAATTCCATGTCCTTTACTTGAGATTTCCATTTTATTTTCTTATCCATTAATCATCAGGCATTGCTCATCTGAGTCCTCAAGTTCTTCTATTGTTCACTGGACTGCAGAATGGAAAGCTGGGCATTATATTTTAGTGAATCAGAGCCCTGTTGAATGACTTCCTTCTTCCTGTTAAACTTCTTTTGAGTCTCCTCAGTGTAATTTTTTAAAATAGCATACTAATTATTCCTTAGACCTATATGTAGTCATTTCCTATAATATACGTGCACAATTTGTTTCTCTTTTAGGTCGTTTTTATTAAATGATCCTTGAAGATTAACTTAGACTCTTTTTTTAAAGCAATAAAATTCTGTTAGCTATTCCTAAACTATAAGGGACTATTTCTCTATTACATTGATGCTATAGTAAAACACCCTGGGTGTGCAATTTGCCCTATCTTTCAGGGCAATGATATTTAAAACAATGATTCTCAAATCCCAGACTGGTTCTATTTCTTGACAAAGTTTCTACTGCTCCATGGTGAAACAGAATAATAAATACATTGCAATAAGTTTTGTATAAAGCCATCTTTTTTCTCTTTTTATGTCTTAAAATATATCTCTCATACACTTGGTAGTAGACTGTCATAATTATTAATATTTTTCTACTGTCACTAAAATCCTGGATACCTTAAGCCAATTCCCTATTTTTTCCTTTTTATTATTTTATAGAATACCAAATTTGAGAACCGCTAAGTTGGTAGCTCAGCAGTAGAGAATCTGCCTGCAAAGCAGGAGATGAAGGTTTGATCCCTGATTGGGGAAGATACCCTGGAAAAGCAAATGGCAACCTACTCCAGTATTCTTGCCTGGGAAATCACATGGATAGAGGAACCTAGAGGGCTACAGTCCATGGGGTCACAAAAGAGACAGGACTTAGCGACTAAACAAAAACAAGTTAATTATAGCTGTAGAAGGTGTAGTAATAATAATAATAGCCAAAGCAACATTGTTATATGCAAACGTTTGTTCTAAGAACTCCCTTAATGCAAGAACTCCCTGAGGAACTTACTATTATTGCTCAAAAAATGTATATCCAAAATCATGTAACCAGTGTGTGAGCAGCTGGAATTAACCCAGTGAAGGGCATCTGGAGGTCATGCGCCTATCTGCTATGCCAAAGGGAAGCCAGGGTTAGATTTCAAGCCAACTTTATGGGCTCAGTCACTCTTTAAGACTCTTTAAGACCCCATGGACTGATTGTACCCACCAGGATCCTCTATCCATGGAATTTCCCAGACAAGAATATTGGAGTGGGTTGCCGTTTCCTACTGCAAGGAATTTTCCGGACGCAGGGATCAAACCCGCGTCTCTTGAGTCTCCTGCATTGGCAGGTGGATTCTTTATCACTAATGCCACCTGGGAAGCCCATATGCCCTCAAAATGTATGGAGAAAGTAACATGGAAATGTATAATACCATATGTAACACAGATAGCCAATGGGAATTTGCCATATGACTCAGGGAACTAAAACAGGAGCTGTGTGACAATCTGGGAGGGTGGGAGGGGGAGGGAGATGGACAGGAGGATCTGGAGGGAGGGTCATGGGTGTACCTCTGGTTGATTCTTGCTGACGTAGGACAGAAAACCACAAAATTCTGAAAAGCAACTATCTTTCAATTAAAAAAATGAAGTGGCAAAAAAAAAAAACCCCAAAAAACTGAGCCACTAAAAGCTTAAATCTATTAATACTATGTAAGCATGTCTTTCTGCATAACTCTTTCATATTTTAAAAGTTTTAAAATGAGAGAAATTCCCTGGTGGTCCAGTGGTTAGAATTCCATGCTCTCGCTGATGACCGAGGTTCGATTCTTGGTTAGGAAACTAAGATCCAGAAGCCTCAAGGCATAGCCAAAAGTAAAAAGACTTCCCTGGTAGTCCAGTGGCTAAGACTCTGCACTCCCAACACAGGCATCCTGGGTTTGATCCCTGGTCAGGGATCTAGATCCCACATGCCACAACTGAAGATCCCTCTTGCCATACTTGAGACCTGGTGCAGCTAAATAAATAAGATAAAAAATAAATTTAAAAAAATGTTTTGAAAATGAAGTGGGATAGAACCCAAAGTAATACTAGATTTCTATCAATCCTTAATAAGCTTACCTACTTCATGACATTCAGGTAGAATTCTCTCTCTTTTAGACCTGCTTGTGGTTTTGTAAGATCATGCCTTCAGAAATTTTCTCTGAGTACAAAAAACTACAACTAGTCTGGGAAAAACTAGGCACTTAACCTAGCATTCTAAAATTTAGAGTACATACGTTTTTTAAAAAGGAATTTTAAAAAGTTAACGTGTCATTAACAAAAGTTACTTAAAATACAGGAAGCATATAAGAGCCATCTCAAAGATGACTGACTAGATCCACCTCTAGTAGAAGTACATAATATAAAGATGTAATTGACAAAAAAAAAAAAAAAATTAGGACAGTTAAAAAGGAAAAATCAGAGCTAGAAAATTTAAAAAGTGAATTCCTAGCCAGGGTAATCAGGATATTGCCTGAGTACAAATTTGGAACTGGTGCCTATAGGACTTGGGAAAATTAATCACTCTGCTTTCATTTTCTTCATCTGTAAAATGGGATTGTAATCATCACAATGCTGACTACAAGGTGTGTTATGGACATGAAGTGAAGCAGTATCCATAAAGCACTTAGTTTCTGGCAAACAGTTGGTACTATATAAATATTAGCCATTAATATTACTTCATAGAGGGAATAGTCTAAACTTTATCAGAAATAAAAGTCACCCACTTTATTAGAAATTAGTACTTTATTATAGCTCAGCATTATTTTAAAAAATTATACATGACAAGACAGGAAATATTCACTTTCACTAAACAATAGTTGGAGGGCTTCCCTGGTGGCTCAGTAGTAAAGAATCCACCTGCATTGTAGGAGACTTGCAAGAGACACAGGTTTGATCCCTGGATTGGGAAGATCCCCTGGAGAAGGGCATGGCAACCCATGCAGTATTCTTGCCTGGAAAATCTCATGAACAGAGAAGCCTGGTGAACTACAGTTCATGGGGTTACAAAGAGTCTGATATGAGTAAGCACATACAAACAATCATTCAAAAGTAAAAACATTTTCACACAAAGGGGTAAAATTTTCTACACAGATCATCACTGAAAAATTATTAAAGCATGTATCTCATTGACCTAAAGGGAATACATGAACACAGAAAGAGGTAGGATACACGAAGCAATGCTGAGGGGGGAGATATAAAGCTAAATAAACATAAAAAAATCAGTAAAAACGATAATTAAAAAAAATTTTAAATAGTTAAATTTGTATAACAATAACCTGAGGAAGGAACATTCTTTGGCATTGCCTTTCATTGGGATTGTAATAAAAACTGACCTTTTCCATTCCTGTGGCCACTGCTGAATATTCATTGGAAGGACTGACGCTGAAGCTGAAGCTCCAATACTTTGGCCACCTTATGTAAAGAACTGACTCATTGGAAAAGACCCTGATGCGGGGAAAGATTGAAGGTGGGAGGAGAAAGGGTCGACAGAGGATGAGATAGTTGGATGGCATCACAGACTCGATGGACATGAGTTGGTGATGGACAGGGAAGCCTGGCCTGCTGCAGTCCATGGGATCACAAAGAGTTGGACATGACTGAGTGACTGAACTGAACTGAAGGAATGAAACGAGAATGGCAGGATTTAAATATGCAGTCCTCGCGGTGTTCACTCTGATTTGGTGTTCATGCTGTACCACCGGTGCCAGGGAAGTAGCAGGTGCTCAATAAATATTTGTTAAATGAATCACAGAATCAAAATTCCATAGCTGATGGTAACCATAGGTCTGACCTCCATCTGCATTCCGCAGATTCCAAAAACACCATGCAGCTTGCTCAGGGACCATCCATGGTGTGCCAAGGGGCTTGGTGATTGAAGATAGGCACCCACACTGCTATAAGGATGGTGGCCCCTGAGGTTCACATTCAGATCTGCCTTTGAGGGAACATGCTGCATTAGCAGAGCCTGCTGATGGACTCCAGCTGCCATCCATCCATCGCCTATGGATTCAACATGGAGGCTATGGCGCTATGAGGCCTGCTTCCAGTCATTACTGAGCCCAGCAGATGGAGGTCCTGGAGCAGCCCAGGTTGGCCCAAGACAGGACTACTCAGGGACTTCCCAGGCGGCTCTAGTGGTAAGGAACATGCCTGCCAATGCAGGATTCGGTCCCTGGGTCAGGAAGATCCCCTGAAGAAGGAAATGGCAACCCACTCCAGTATACTTGCCTGGAAAAATCCCATGGGCAGAGGAGCCTGGCAGTCTACAGTCCACGGGATAGCAAAGAGTTGGACACAATTGAAGCTACTTTTCACTTGGGACTACTCAAACTGGCCACCTGTGCTCTGGGACCTCCCTCTGATCTGGTCAAGATTTTCAGAGGCTCTCTCTAGCCTGAGGTTCATTCTAACCAAGCCTTCTTTCTCTCTCTTTCCTAAGGTATCAGACATGCTTTTTACCTTTGCCTCCTCCTTCTCCTTTTAGTCTTACAAGAATTTCCACCAATGTCTTTCCTGTCTAATTTTTAGTGTCTGTCTATATTTTGGAGGAGTCAAATTTACATGTCAAGGCAAGAAGGCAGATATTGAATCAGGCCTACTAGATAAAAATTGAAAGAACAGCAATCATGAGTAAATGAATCCACTCAGGAAGCAGACTTTCTCGACTAGAAAACTTAGGGTATATCTCTCACACTGGACTAACTTCCTCAAGTTTAGGAGAGCTGAGACATCCTTTTAGGGAACAGAATCTACCTGAGATGAAGTGAAAGTGTTAATTGTTCAGTCCTGCCCAACTCTTTGCAACCCCATGGGCTATAGCTTTCCAGGTTCCTTTGTCCATAGAATTTTCCAGGCAAGAATACTGCAGTGGATCTCTAAGGGATCTTCCCAACCCAGGAACTGAGCCTGGATCTGGTGCATTGCAGGCAGATTCTTTACCATCTGAGCCACCTGGGATAAGACTTGCTTATTTGTACTTACTTAATATGTTCTCTAATTTGGGAAGGTCATTCAATCTTGATGACTTTAAAGCCTATCATCCTCCTAGTTTTCTTGGGGGTCCCTGGCAATCGACTGTATCATCTGAACACTATCACATACTAACATTCTCTCACCCATTAAGATTCTGGAGACTGGTCAAATCTTCCGGCCCGTTCCAAATCTTGCCAGACCCTGGTGAAACCATCATACTTGTGAAACATCTGTACAACACACTATCATCTGAATTTCATGCCCTTTATCTCCACTGTGATGCAGTCACTCTGTGTTCTAGTTATATCTGGACCATACACTTTCCCTGATAATTTCAATCCAAATTTTCCAAATAAACTCAATCTCTTATGTCTCACTTGCTAAAATCATTGTGTCACAGTAACTTTTTTTGACTCTCTGGTACCTGCAGTTATATACCCTTGTATATTCTTCCTATGTCTTTGTACCCTGTCAACTTTACTTCTTACTCTATCCAGTCTGTATTATATGATGAATCTTCTCAATCATTTTCATGTTTTTATACTTCTGTTTTATTTCAGGTTTTATTTTTATATCCCTGAGATCTACTATAAATAATATCTTGGTTAACAGCAAAATAACAGAATATTAGAGAATAAAAAGCTGAAGCTATGGAATTTTTGTTTTGAATTTTTTCCCTCATTACTATAAGATCCAGCATTTTGAGTATTTATTTGGATGTAAGAATTACTCATCTTTTATGAAAAACATATTTTTTCTGTTGTTCAGTATCCAAAACAATAGTATTTTATTTTGTATCAAGTGTATGTATCTTTACTGAAAGCTATTATAGATTATACTATGTCAAAATTATAGAGTGGAGTGAAAAGTGCCATGAGCAAGAAATTCTTTAAGATGTTTCAAAGTTGTAACTTCCTTAAATATTTTTTTCATTCATTTTCTTTCTTAATTTTCTTCTACCATGTCCAGGGCTTCCCTGGTGACGCAGACGGTAAAGAATCTGCCAGCAATGCAGGAGACCTCTTCTCAATCCATGGATCAGGAAGATTCCCCTGAAGGAGAGAATGGCAATCCACTCCAGTATGCTTGCCTGGAAAATTCCATGGACAGAGGAGCCTGGTGGGCTCTAGTCCACGGGGTCGCAAAGAGTCGGACATGAGTGAGCGACTAGAACTTAACCATGTCCATAATATACCAGGTTTAGATTTTAATTCTTAACTCAAACTTCAGTAAATACTGAATTAGTTAAAATAAATTACCAAATGCTCAGCCTTTATTTTTTTAATTACCTTTCTTTTACACACTTTGTTAAACGTTACCAAAAGTTTTTTTTTTTTTTTTTTTTTAATATTTTTGTGATTATGTACCTCTCTGGTATATTACTGGAACTACAAGGATTGAAATGCTGTGAATAAAGATCTTGCTATGAGTATAAGATCTATTATATCTGTATCAAAGATAAAAACATTGTCCAAAATAATTCCATCTTAATTTACATACATTTTAATTAGTTCAGGAAAAAAAGAAAAACCTTGAAACTTTGTAGTTGCTAAAGCTGTTCATGTTAGCTTCTTTAAGGCTATTTCATCACATATCCCTGGTGGCTCAGTGGTAAAGAATCTGCCTGCAATGCCGGAGACCTGGGTCCTATCCCTGGGTTGGGAAGATCCCCTGGAGAAAGGAATGGCTACCCAATTCAGCATTCTTGCCTGGAGAATTTCATGGACAGAGAAACCTAGTCGGCTACAGTCTATATGGCCACAAAGAGTCAGACACAACTGAGCAACTAACAATTTCACTTTCATTATAGGATTCCCCAGGTGGCACCAGTGGTAAAGAATCTGCCTGCCAATGCAGGAGATGCAAGGTAATTGGGTTTGATTACTGGGCTGGGAGGATCCCTTGAAGAAGGAAATGGCAGCCCGCTCCAGTACTCCTGCCTGGGAAGTCCATGGACAGAGGAGCCTGCTGGGCTGCAGTCCATGGGCTCCCACAGAGCTGGACATGACAGCACACACACACCCATTGTCACGTATAAAAGCATATGACTGATGGGGTTTTTGACGAAAATTCTAGTTTTGTTAGGTCAAGGTAATCTAACAATAGAATATTTTTATAAACATAAATTATCCAGAATTCATGAACTGTTTAAACTAGCTCTTTCTGCTCTCTCTTTTCTGACTCTAACTTTTAACAAGTAGAGTATCTACTGTTCCATCCCTTAATGTCCACTGTCTGCAATAAAACAACTAGCCTTTAGAGGAACAATTTATTTTATATGAATGTCAGAACTTTAAATTTTTCCAACAAATTATAAAGTAAGTCGTATGACCTCCATATAAGTAATTTGGTATCCATAATATATGTATGGAAGTGCTTTTTTTTAATTCCATAGGTGGCAAGGAGAACTCCTCATATTCTTATAAATATAAGTGATAGCAACAACTGTCATGTCTGTTCTGGTAATAAAGGTAATGACATATTTTTCTGCACATCCTCCTCTAATAGAACATTATAATCTATTTGTCTATAGTCTGTTATAGTCTAATAGAACATTAAATAAAATAGAGAGCTAAGGCTCATAACTAAAGGTAAAAATCTCTAGATATAGAAGATTACACAACAAATATAAGACTGTCTTCTTCCAAGTTGTTCCACCAAGAAGCATATGGACCTCAGTAATTGTGAATTACTTCAGATTAGTCTTTTACGTCTATGCCTAAAATCACCCATTTTTAAAGAGAACAAATTATTCTTTCTATTACATTATCTCAGCTATATAATTGATACCTAAAGTAATGTACGAAAAGTAGATGCTATTTGAAAAGCATCACTTGAAATTCAGTTTTATGATGCGCACAACGGCTCAAAGAAAAAACTAAATCCCCAAACCACCCGCACAGTTTAGTGGGCTGGGACTGCTTTGAGGCTAAGGAGCACACAAAAGCTTTTTCCTGTTTCTGCTACATTTTTATATCGCAAACACACTAAAGTAAATCCCTGCCCAGAGAATCACCAATCCAGAGTACACAAAACCCAGACGCACTCACCACATTAACCCGGCCCCTGACTCCAGACATATTATTGTAAATCACAAAATAAATAAATAAAATGAAAAGTCCCACTATTGCAATAGCTTTACAGAGCCATGTCAGAAGGTCTCAGAAACTAGTCACTACATTAAAGAAAAGAACGTGGTTAGATCATGTGGTATGTAGTTAATCTAAGTTACAAATTTCATAGTTTTTATGGGAAATCCTCAGAAACAGAAATTCTAAAAGGAAAAGTGAAAAATGTCATCATGGGCACATGCATTTGTAAAATAAATTATGGCTTCTATTTATACAAAATCTAAACTTATTGACCCAAGCTAATCATACGTTTCCTAGAGGGTTTTTTTTTTTTTTTTTTTAATGTTATAGGGAGACATTTGTGGGAAAATTCTTATGGTTTCTATTTTGTAGTGTTGTATGTTATTTACTTTAATTCTGTTTTGGATCATTCTTTTGCCTTCTGAAAAACATTATAAATGATGCATTCATTCCATCTTAAACGTGATTAGTTTACAAATATGTGAATATGTGTAGATATTCACGTGCACAAACACCTATATCTGTAAATATCCAGTTTATCATGCTTGCTATGAATTATACTTACTTCATAAAAATGATTATTCCAAACTGTATAAAACCCCAGCTGGGAAGTCAGAGGTCTCAGTGACCAGGTACTCTCAAAAGCATCCCATCTGGGGACAATGAATATCTTTTTTCTAGAACATAGCACTTGATCTGCTGCCAATTATCAATTCTTCCTAATCTTCACTTTATCATTTGTTTATTTTCTTTATAGTAAATGTGAGCACAGATGGATGGATGAGTAAACTGTCACATTTAGTAGTAAGGCCATACTCTGGGTTGTTGGCTAGATGTGTGGCTTGCTGGTTAGACTTAAGGACATGGTATTAGGTGAATAAGACTAGTAGTGAGGCAGGTTAAAGGCTAGTCCTAGCACACATAGCTGCTATGTGAATACTTGGTTTGTGTCATGTCAGTTCCAAATGATCTACAAATATCAACTAATTTAATGCTCAACCATGAGGAATATATTATTACTTTCATGTGCAGATGAGGAAATAGAAAGACAGAGAGATTAAGTAACTTGAACCAAGACACACAACTAATCAGTGGTGTATCTTGGGTTTGAACTTAGGCAGGCTAACATGAGAGTCCACACTTGTAGCTACATTTCAGACTCAGACATTCATGAAGCTTCACAGAGAAAGTTCCTGTTGGATTTGTTGCTCAAAAATATTAGAGCAAATTCTACCTCTGACATCCCTCCCCATCCCATCTCCACATCCTAGGCACTATTTTAGCTAGAAGCATGAATCCGTAATAAGAAATAAGGAAATGGTTTCCTATTTTAATTAGAAGGTATAGAAGTAAAAAATAGGAGGAAGTTAAAGAGAATAGTTATTCCTAGATATTAATTTACACATAGGATTTTTATTTATAATTTTCAACTCTTCTTAACAATGCTAAATAAACAAGGCAGTTCATATGATACTAGCAACTAAATAAAACAAAGATGCAGTATCTTAATTAGGCCAGGCTGAGTATGGTGGACCAGAAGGTGCATAAGTGCACACATGTACCTGTGGATAGAGAGCAAGGCCATCTAGAGAAGTCATGTTTTATATTACAAGCATAGATACCACTCAGGCTTCCCAGGTGATGCTAGTGGTAAAGAACCCTCCTGCCAATGCAGGAGACTTAAGAGATGCAGGTTTGATCCCTGGGTCAGGAAGATCCCCTGGAGGAGGACATGGCAATCCACTCTAGTATTCTTGCCTGGAGAATCCCATGGCCAGAGGAGACTGGTGGGCTACAGTCCATAGGATTGCAAAGAGCCGGATATGACTGAAGCAACAGAGCACACACGAATGAACAGATGCCACTTAGCCCTAAGATTTTGCCACCTGAAAATCTAGGCCCACTGTTGACTGTTGGTTTTTTAAGGAAGTTGTAAATCCAGAATTTATATGTTAAATCTTATGATTCTAAAATTTTGTTTAAATTTTAAAAATACTAAGTACTATAAACATGGTATCTATCAAACTAAAAATGGTCTCTGGTGTTCCACATTTCCATCTATGAGATGTATATGCACATATCCATCTGCCTACCCATGTAACTCTCTCTCTATGTGTGTGTGTGTGTGGGTGTGTGTGTGTGTGTGCATGTGCATGCTTAGTCACTCAGTTGTGTCTGACTCTTTGCTGCCCCACGGACTGTATCTCACTAGACTCCTCTGTCCATGGTATTTTCCAGGCAAGAATAGAGGAGTGGTTTGCCACGACCTCATCCAGAGATTCTTCCTGACCCAGGGATTGAACCCACATCTCCTACATTGGCGGGTGGATGCTTTACCACTAGCACCACTTGGGAAGCCCCCCATAATACATTTATTGACTAATAAGTCTTATTCATTATTTGCACATTGGGAAACATTACAAGAAATTACAAGCATAGTCAAATGGTTACAGACACATAGAAACCCCATGACATACTTTCAAATAGACAAAACCTATTATTATCAGTTTCCTATTGTTGCTGTAACAAGTTACTGCAAATTTAGTGGTTTAAGAACATCATTTCTTACAGTTCCGGAGGTCAAAATTCTAAAATCAGTCTCTGGGCTAAGATCAGGTTTTGGGATGGCTGCATTCCTTCTGGAAGTTTCTTGTGAGAATCCATTTCCTGGCCTTTTTCAGTCTTTAGAGGTCTTTTGGTATTCATAGTCTTGTGGCCTCTTTCTCCATCTCCAAATCCATCAGCATAGCACTTTCAAATTATGTATATATATATATATATGCACACATACACACATATATATATACACACACACGTATGTATAGTGAATTGATTATATATATACAATTATATACATGTGTATAAAGTCACTCAGTTATTCATTATGGGACAGATTAGAAGAAGTAAAAAAATAATAGAATAGATGTAACTCAGCCTTGAAGAACTTTACCCACGCAACATGCTGAATGTGCTTATATCCCTAAAAATGCATACGCTGAAACTCGTTCCCCAATGTGACGGTATCTGGAGATGGGGCCTTTGGGAGACGATTAAGTCGTAATGGTGGAGCCCTCATGAGCAGAATTAGTGCTCTTATAAAAGAGTCCCCGGAGAGCGCTCTTGTCCCCTCCACCCTCTGAGGACAAAGTGAGATGACATCTGTGAACCAGGAAGCAGGCTATCATGAGATATAGAATCCACTGAAGCCTTGATCTTCAACTTCCCAGTCTCCATAAGTGTGAGAAATATTTATTGTGTATAAGCCACACAGTCCATGGTGCTTTGTTATAGCAGCCCAAAAGTACTAAGAAACCATCCAATGGAGAAATAGTATAAATTGGATATTCTAGAGTAGGAGCAATCAATAGAGATAAGCCAAAATTAGCCTGTTATGTTTACTGACCCCACCTAGGTATTTCATCGTGTTGATCACTCAGTCATGTCTGACTCTTTGTGACCACATGGACTGTAGCCTGCCAGGCTCCTCTGTCATGGGATTTCCCAGACAAGAATCCTGGACTGGGTTGCCATTTCCCTCTCCAGAGGATCTTACTGACCCAGGGACAGAACCCAGCTCTCTTGCATTCCAGGCAGATTCTTTACCATCTGAGCCACCAGATTGTAGTCTGCAGGGGCTGCTCTGGTGCATGAAATATATCTCTCTTCTTTCGAGGACCAAGGTACTCATCTCCTCAGATGCTGGCCATGTTGCCTGTCCTTGACATAATAGTTAGTAACTCCTCAGAAATTGTCCAAGTCTTCCCAGGTGGCACAAGCAGTTAGGAATCCACCTGCCAATGCAGGAGATGTGGGTTCCACTCCTGGATTGGGAAGATCCCCTGGAGAAAGAAATGGCAACCCAGTCCAGTATTCTGCCGGGAGAATCCCATGGACACAGAAGTCTGGCAGGCTACAGTCTATGGGGTCACAAAAGAGTCAGACAATCTAACATGTCAAAAGCATTGCAATTTAACTTCTGCTTCTGCCCAATTCTGCCTCCTTAACTCCCTCACAGAAGTTATGCTTCAAAGCACTTACTAATAAACATTCTGCATGCATTTCTCAGCATCTGCTTCTCAACAAATCTGAACTATGGCAGAGGTATTCCTTTATAGAAAAATAAACAAAGAAATAATCAAAATAGTTTCCGGTCTTTGAACACACATTCCATAAAGAATTTGAATCTTTTTGGAGAGGTTGGATAAATAATCATATTAAAGGCACTGATTTTGAGATTTGGAAACAGACCCAGATCAGAATTTTTTAATCATTGACTCCACCTCTGTCCCAATACACATTTGCATACTCCTGTACAGAAATCAAGCCATTAAAAAAAAAATCCCAAAGAATAAATTAGGTCAAAACCATGATTTTCTTTCAGACTTGGCTTTCAACTCAGTTTGCAACAATTAGTATTGAGCAGTTGATAATTTAAGAAGAAATTGAGTTGGAACAAATATTTAAATGTCTGGAAATCACTATCCAAATCCATTCCAAACCTATTTTAAGAAATGAGAAGTTGAAGATTAGAGTTGTATATAGATTCACATTTAACTCAAAGGATGGGAATGCTATAAATTATTTTGCAATATAGTTATATTCCTGGTATTCAGTTATCAGTAATGTCCTTCTCTCTTCCACTTTTTAATCACTTAACTTTTACCATGTAAATGGTAAAAGCTTATTGGTGGGTTGGCAAGATTCATTTTAATTTTGATCATCTTTCTAAAAGTATGCAGATTCTTCAGAAATCCTGGATATTTTCTATCCTCTTCTTTCCATCTTTTTCATGGAATTTCATAAGTGTGTGTGTGTGTGTGTGTGTGTGTGTGTGTAGTATGAGTACATTATAGTACAAAAAGGTAATCTATTTAACTACAACTACACTTCATAATGAAGAGAAGCTTTAGGAGATGCTAAGAAGATGACCTTATATAGCAGTTGAAATAAACTTTTGAAAGCTGCTCAGCATGCAATCAGTTGGATTGCTGTCCAGTTGATCCAGTTGAACAATTAAAATGATCTTAATCAATCAGTCCTGAATTTCAGTGATTTAACAGTGAAATGAGATCAGATATACTGCTCAAATTTTGGTACTTTTATTGATAAGGAGTAAAAAATGAATAAGAGGGAAAAAAAAAAAACCTTGACCATATCTCAGTTGAAATTTACTAGATAAAGGATGAATGGCAAAAATATCAACAGTTGTACCATTACAGCAGTACTGATAGAACCACAAACATTTACTAAGTATTTACTATCTGCCAGATACTTTGATAGTCAAGAGTCATGTAATATACTATTCTTCACTTAAAAAGAGTAATACTATAAACATTTACAGTACAGTGTATGTGTTGCAACATCAAGGCATCAGAAGGCATAGTGTAAGGGTTTCACAGAGGAGAGGCTAAACCTGCCTAGGAGAGTTGAGAAGTAAAGACTGAAATAAGGTGAGTAGGGCTTTGCCAGATGAGGTAGGAGGATAGGAATTTCAGTCTATAATGTACTTAAATGGGCAGAGTTTTGGAAATACATCTGGGTTATAGAAGGCAGGAAATATATTTTGGTATAAACTTATGAAAGGTTTGACAAGCCTGGTTAAGAAATGTTGAACTTTATCTTGTAAACAAGGTGACTCATAAGAGCTTAACTGAGTTAAGGGCTATTTCGTGACTTCCAAGCTAGGGCTTCCCTTGTGGTTTAGCTGGTAAAGAATCAGCCTGCAATGCGGGAGACTCCAGTTTGATTCCCAGGTTGGGAAGATCCCCTGAAGAAGGGAAAGGCCTGGAGAATTCCGTAGACTGTATAGTCCATGGGGTTGCAAAGAGTTGGACATGACTGAGCGACTTTCACTCACAAGCTAGGAGGGGAAAGTCAAAAGGTAAGAAATATGTAGACAAAACCTGGCAGGGGCTTCACAGCAAGGACTTTGCATAATAAATACTGATTACTTTTTAAAATAAAAAAGAGAGGAAAACAATCAGTTAATTGTGGAAGTGTGTAGTTATTACATAAAATTATGGAATGTATACATACTTACATTCTATATATCAATCCATTGCAGGTATTGTGTAAAATATAGATCAGATGCAGGATACTAATGCTTGATATTTATATAGACATTTATAGTTTATAATCTATGTTCACTTAATCATTAGGGTTTCTCTGAAGGAAGTCATTATCTCTAGTAAGAAAAGAAGTCAGAGAACTCACTCAGAGCCTCCCAACAGCTAAGTGACAGAGCTGAATTCTGAACCAAACCTCAAACCAAAATTTCCTTGTTTTTTCTATCAGCACAACAATATATACATACAGAGATACATTAGGGGAAATTTTAAATGTGTATAAATTCAGGTGTAGCTTATGTAAGCAGGGGCTTCCCTGATAGCTCAGTTGGCAAAGAATCCACCTGCAATGCAGGAGACCCCGGTTCGATTCCTGGGTTGGGAAGATCTCCTGGAGAAGGGAAAGGCTACCCACTCCAGTATTCTGGCCTGGAGAATTCCATGGACTCTATAGTCCATGGGGTCGCAGAGAGTCGGACAGGACTGAGTGACTTTCACTTTAACTATGTAAGCAAATACCAGACATCCTTAGCACCAAAATATGTATAAAGAACAAAAAGACACATGGCCACATTAGTAAACAGAGCAAGAAATTCAGAGTTGTGTGTATTGGTCATTAGAATTTGCCCTGTTCGGGTGAGTAAGGGGCTTCCCACGTGGCTCTAGTGGTTAAAAAGAAATCTGCCTGCCAATGCAGGAGACACTGATGTGCATTCAGTCCCTGGGTTTGGAAGATCCCCTGGAGAAGAAAACTAGCAACCCCCCCCCCCAGTATTTTTGTCGGAAAAATTCCATGGACAAGACCCATTCTTCTTTCTCTTTATATCTCCTCCATCTCTACTTTCTCCCACCAAGCCTCTATAGTACAGATTGATGAAGCATCACTTTATAAGCACAGCTTTACAAACAGAACTTGAAGCTGCCAAACACACAGGAAGAGAGAGAAAGAGAATTTAAATAGTCTCAAATTAACTTACCTGACCCATTCATTTTTATAATAAGAAAAATAAAATCCAAGGACACTAATGGCTTGACAAATATGACACCCTAATTGGTAGTACAGCTCAGTGTAAACCCCACCCATGCTAACCTTCCACCCAAGGAGGTTTCCACAGCCTGTGGCCAAGAATCATAAGAGATATTCTGCCAAGAACAAAATTGGAAGGAGAGATTCACAGCAGTGCCCTTCTGGGTCTGCGGAGAGAGAAGAAGAGGGTCTACTGCAGTGTTTCCTGGACTTTTGGATTTCACAGAGCAGTAAAATTCCAAATAAATATATAAGTTCCATCACTGAGTTGCCAAAAATTTAATTTTGCCAAGAAAAGATGCTTAAAAACAAACAAAGGCAAAACAAGTATAAATTACTTTCACCACCTCACACAGGCACAGATACTGCCACACCAAAATTAAAGACACTCTGAAATGAAATGAAGTCAGCCCTATGAGAAATTCACCTTCTTTTGGCTTTTCTTCCTTTAGCTGAGGACAACCACATCCTTCATCACAGACCAGCTCCAGGCTGATGGCCAATATTTAAGAACTACCAGAATGTAGGAATAAGCCCTGAATTGAGTTTAGGGAAGTAGGAGTTAGTCTGTCATTCAAAGACTGTGTGACATGGACCAAGACGTTCCACATCTCTGATTTTCAGACTTGCCCATGTAGGAAATGAGAACTTCTGACCAGTTCTGTATTGTGAGCATTCTAAGAGCAGTCAACCCCCTGAAACAGACCAACTCAGCTGATGCTCCAAAGAAACTGGGTCCGTCAGAAAGCCCCTTTCTCAAGTCTTGTTCTCTCAAGTCACAGGAAAATTGCTGGCAAGTGAGAAACAGCCTAAAGTTGCTTCCCTGCCACCGAACATTTCATGGAAGCCCTTAATAGCTGTTTTTTTTTTTTTAAATTGAAGAATAGTTAATGTACAGTATTATATAATCCCTGGTGGTTCAGTGGTAAAGAATCTGCCTGCAATATAGGAGATGCAGTTTCAGTCCCTATGTCAGGAAGATCCCCTAGAGAAAAAAATGGCAACCCACTCTAATATTCTTGCTTAGGAAAGCCCACGGATGGAGGAGCTAGGCGGGCTACAGTACATGGGGTCACAAAGAGTCAGACATGACTTAGCAACTAAACAACAAAAGCAGTAACAAAACAATTATATGTTATAGATGTACAATATAGTGATTCACAATTTTTAAAAGTTATACCCCATTTATAGGTATTATAAAATATTGGCAATATTCCCCATGTGGTATGATAGCTTGTAGCTTATTTTATACATAATAGTGTGTACCTCTTAATCCCCCACTGTCATAGTGCCCTCACTCACTGGTTACCACTAGTTTGTTCTCTGTATCTGTGAGTCTGCTTGTTTTTTGCTACATTGCCTACATTTAAAAATTTTTTTTTAGATTCTACATTTAAGTGATATCATATAGTATTTGTCTTTCTTTGTCTGACTTAGTTCTCTTAGCATAATGCCCTCCAAGTCAATCCAGTTTGCTACAAGTGACAAAATTTCATTCATTTTTATGGCTGAATAATATTCCATTATATATTTATATATATATACACACACATATATAATATATATATTTATATCACATCTTTATTTATTCCTCTGTTGATGGAAACTTAGGTTGCCTCCAAATCTTGTGTATTGTAAATAATGCTCACAGTAGGCTTTTAAATTGTCTTTCATAAGAGAAGATGTCAGCTTGTACAGGACTGTGTGTTTTAAAATTATCAATTAACCTTGTTTTGGGGATAATAATTATTTCCCAATAATTATTGCTACTACTCTCTTTGTATTAAAAAAAAATAAAAAGCAACAGAAGAAAGGGGGAAAGGAGTGGGGAGAAGGTACTGATGTGTGGAGAAAGGATGAGAAAAGAGAAAAGTCAGAGGATGTGAGCCTCATTGAAAAGCAAGCCACTGTATTTAAAATGGATAGCCAACAAGGACCTACCGTAGAGCACACGGAATTCCACTCAATGTGATGTGGGTGCCCAGATGGGAGGGAGGTTGAGGGGAGGCTGGATACATGTCGTTGTATGGCTGAGGCGTTCTGCTGTGCATCTGAAACTATGACAATATCGTTAATTGGCTATATTGCTGCCGTTGTTGTTCTGCGGCCGGTCGTGGCCGACTCTTTGCCACCCCTTGGACTGTGCGGCACACCAGGCCTCCCCGTCCCTCACCATCTCCTGGAGTTTGCCCAAGTTCACGCTCACTGCATCAGGGATGCCGTCCAGCCATCTCATCCTCTGAGGCCTTCTTCTTCTGCCCTTGATCTTTCCCAGCATCAGGATATACTTATTTAAAAATATAGCAGCTATATTTAAAGTGGATAACCAAAAAGGACCTACTATATAGCACAGGGAACTCTGCTCAATGTTATGTGGCAGCCTGGATGGGCTATATGCCAATATTTAAAAAAAAAGTAAACCACATCAAGCACTGCTCCTTATAAAAAGCCCCAATCTCAGAGTCACTGCTGGTACAGTCAAAGCCTTGTGTGACTATAAATGAAAAAGAAAAAAAAAAAAAAACCCAGAAGCAGGAGAATAGAGTAGAACTTGACAGTGTATCGTCAGAAGAATGCTATTTCATCCCTACTGTCCTGGGGTCTGCAGAAGGGATTATGAAAACCTGCACATTCAGCTAAACTTTAATGAAGGCTTGTAGAGTTAAGCTATTCTCTCTGGATCAAATGCAGTTTAAAAGTTGAGAGAAGAAACCACAGGAAACCTAGAAACAACAAGGTAGAAGCAGATTTAACTAAGAATTTCCTTCGCTCCGTCTGTTTTAGTCACACCCATAATATAATTATAACCTAGCATTTGCATTTAATTACACAGTGTTGAGAAACACTGGATTTTATAGCAAAGCTGAACCAAAGACAGAGCTTTATTGCCAATGGGTTTTGTACTTCTATCGTGAGGAAAGAATTTCAGAACAGGCAAATACAAAACCTTGGCTAAATAAGACAGAATGAAGATGTTTATGGTCTTGCCAAACACAGACATATTTTGACACACACAAAAAATGGTACAAATAACCAAATGTTATGAATTTGCTTACGCAAATAGTAAGCTCTCAATAAATGTTAGGTGTTATTATCATCATCATATTTGCAAAAATCTGATTCAATATTTTTTTAATTTTTGCTTCCAGGCCCATAAAATAAAATCTACAGAAGGCTTAGTGTAAGACCGT